>NC_137620.1:1348350-1445850 GCF_963280865.1 Gymnoscopelus braueri | reverse complement strand
GCGGTAGTTCCTGGCCAAACAGGAAACCGGTGCATTTCCGTTTCTGTTTTCCGGCCGGATGACGTCATTTTCACGGGAAGGATACCCCCGCCACCGTTTCAATAGAAAATAGTTTATAAAAGGCTTTCGGGGGTGAAAAGATATACAAGTATACAAGTATACAAGATATACAAAGATATACAAGTTAACTTTAGTTATTTTTTTAAAGTTACCTAGTATAGCTTTAAGTAAAAGTATCAATGTAGAAGTACTCTGTCACAAGTAAAAGTCCGGAATTAAACATTTACTTGAGTAAAAGAACAAAAGTATTGGTATCAAAATGTACCTAAAGTATCAAAAGTGGAAAGTACTCAAGGTCAAGGTTTTTATTAGTGTCCCAAAAGGGCAAATAGGTTTACAGCCACTTGACTGTGTGGTCATGTCTGGCTGGCTCTCATTATGCGAACGTCCCATTTCACAGGTTTTCAAATGTGTAAAATGTCTAAAAATCTTTTGAAAATAGCAGATCTACAAGCTCACAATGCGTCGCGATGCGACGCATTGTGAGCTTGTAGATCGGCTATTTTCAAATGGCTGAAATGTATATAGGGCTGAAGTGGTTAATGTATGTTTTGTAATAATCAAAATCTACAAAGTAACTAGTAATTAAAGTTTTCAAATAATTGTAGAGGAGTAAAAGTACAATATTTGCCTCTGAGATTGTGGAGTAGAAGTAAAATTAGAAATTCTCCAGTAAAGTAAAATAGACATTGTACTTAAGTACAGTACTTGAGTAAATGTACTTCGTTACTTTACACCACTGATCAATGGATCAATGGTGTAAAGATAGCGTTCATTGTACACACAAGCTACCATCGGTCTCAAGGGAGTGCACCTCAGAAGTCGTTCTGTTCCAATTAAAACCCTTTCAGATCCTATCCGTATTCCCACCACACTGCTACCAATTATTGTGGACCTTCCAGGCACAAGGCATCACAGATTTAACGTTCAAAATGCCATTTATTTTCACCTTTAAACAGTGTTATAGAAGAGGTCAACAAAATATAACACTACTAAATAAGGCTTAACAAAACACGATGATAAGTCAACTAACTTCAGACCTAATAGAAGACCAAATCATTAAATACACACAGGGGAAGATGGGGGTGTTCTTTACCAATACTTTTGTACTTTTACTCAAGTAAATGTTTAATTCCGGACTTTTACTTGTAACAGAGTATGCAATGCAGTATGGATACTTTTACTTAATTAAGAAACGTGAGTAATTTTCCCACGACTGCTCCTTCTTTCCCTCCTCACCAAATTTCTTCAGCGAAAATACCAGTCAACAAGCTCACAATGTGTGGTCTGCCTATTATGGCGTGCCCAGAATAGGGATGCTAGTTTACACACTGGCATAATGCCCAGTGGAAACTAACACGGCTGGAGGCTGCCATGTCATTTCCATCCCAGAGGCTGATGGGCCAGAGCCAATTATCACTTCATAACGAGCTGGTCAATTAAGGATGCTTGCTTATGTTCATCTGGGATGTGCTACAGTGTGTGCAATATGTGTTCAGAAGCACTCACTGTATCAGCACGTAATGATTCGGCTTGTGTTTGTCTCGTGTGACCACACTCACAACTCACTTTACTGCTTTTACATAATGCATACATACATACATACATACATACATACATACATACATACATACATACATACATACATACACATACGTATATACATACATACATACACACAGGGCCGCACCAAGGGTAGTGCGAACGGTGCGGCCGCACAGGGCCCCGCGCTTGGGGGAGCCCCGCAAAAAAAAGAAAACTTTTTTTTTTTTTGTGAACAGATTCACGTTTAGTAAGAGTTATACCGAGAAATAACCGCAAATAACCACCAAAAACTCGGAAATATCCGCCCAAAACCGTCAAAAAATGCGAAGCGCGCGGGGATGGGGGCGCGCACGCGACTTCGCACAGGGCCCCGCATTTCTCCCAGACGGCTCTGCATACACATACTGTACATACTGGGGAGTTTTCTGATTTTTTTGTATGCATGCATGCATGTATACATACATATATACGTATGTACACAATGTATGATACATACATTGTGTGCATGTGTGTGTGTGTGTGTGTGTGTGTGTGTGTGTGTGTGTGTGTGTGTGTGTGTGTGTGTGTGTGTGTGTGTGTGTGTGTGTGTTTACCCAATTTCAGCTTCTCCTTTATTATGTTTGCATACATACTGTATACTGTATATACAGTCCATGTGTACCTCATTTGTATTTCCTGGATTCCATTGATTCCCTCAGAAAGGGCCGCTCCGTATCGACGTTGTCAGTCTCCACAGAGCAACATCCATGCGACTGCTCATGTAGATCTTGTATATTCTCCAGTGTATGTGAACGTGCACAGCATCAGTGTCGGCGTTTGCCTGTTCATGAGGACAAAACGCAGATCTGCAAGTTCACGGTGGGTATAGCATCGTGACACGTTTTGAGCTTGTAGATCAGCACTATTATCAGCTATTTTCACAGCACACCACTGCCATATAAGAAGGAGTATATGAATCAGGCTTCAGCATAACCTTTTCTATTCCTTGCCGTTATCTCATTACCATGGAGGAGTGGAACAGATTGAAATATCTCATTGATATGTCTAGGCATCTATCCTACACCACCAGTCGTCTCCATGACTGCATACCTTAGTGCATATTGGAGCTCCATTATCAACAATGTTCAGTCTTTTCTTGAATATTAATTATTTATTCTCCACCATAAGCCTAGATCAGTTCAACAACATCAGGACCCTGCCTGCTTGTTAAAGCAAGTGAAACAAGTCTCCCACTCGTTCAGTGCAGCTCCTTTTTGACAACGACTCTGTTACCACTGGAATCAGCATAAATGTGCTATAACCCCGGATGGCTTCCTGCAGAGCAAAGCTTTAATGACATGTATCGTAGCTGTCTGTCTCTTCCTGACCCTCTAATTATTGCACACACTGTGATTCGGAACGGCATCCATTTAGAATCCATTAGGCTCTTGACTGGGGAGACAACGGTGGTGCTAATGCAGAGCTTCTAACCTGCTGTCAGTGTTGCCAGATTTTGCGAGAAAAATAAGCAACGAAATAAGCAACGAGAAGCGACTCTAGGCCACATTAGCATTGGATATTTGGCAGTAGCAGATCTACAAACTCACAACGTGTCGCATTGTGAGTTTGTAGATCTGCTATTTAAAACAAAAATCTGAAAAAGTTAAACATTTTGAATATTTTTTCAAACATTTTAACAACACAAATCTGGTACATGGGTCACAACATACGTTAATCTGGGAGTCCTTGCCATGAAAAAGTTTTAAGAACGACTGGTTTAAACAGCATTAGGAAGGAAGCCCAAATAAGCACACTTTAGAAACAAGCCCAAAAAAACCGCAACCCTCAACCACCAATATTTACAAGCAACTTTACAGAAAAACAAGCCCAAAGTAGCTTATAATAAGTGGACATGGCAACACTGCCTACTGCTGCTGCATGTGTAAATGAAGAGAGAGGAAGCATTATGATTAATGAATGGACCATTTAATAGCAGTTACATTAGCAATTAGCAAACCCCCCCACCGCTAACCGCTATAGTTCAGTGTTTACTCATGCTAGTGTCACTCTCCCCCATACCCTCCTTCCTGCCACCTTGTCCTCCAATGATGCTAGCAACTGACGTAGACATGACGACCACATTTGTTCTCATGTGTTTGTTACTTACAGTAGGCTTGACCATAATGCTAAAAATGTCGTTTTAGATAGCATGTTATTTAAACGGGTGCTATGTTCATTGTTTACCTGGTATATAGTTTCAATGTACATATTATTATTTTGATAGTATATTGTTTAGACCACTGTTTCCCAAACAGTGGGTCGGGAGCCATGTTTGGGTCAGGGACCAATTTGTATGGGTCGCGAGCAGTGGTGTTTTTTTTTTGTCGCTACACGGGACACCACGTCGTTCCACTGGTAGATTTTCACCCCCCTAGATTCACGAGCCAAGAACCCAAATGGCATAACATGGTTTACCGTGGCGGTGAGCATGCGCGGATTGCGCGCGCTTGCATGTGATGTCATTAAATACCCCGAAAAAATATACACCATTACACCACTGGTCGCGAGTAAATATCCCCTTTTTTTGTTTCCTACATTTAAAAAACAATATTATATATTAAAGAGGTGGTGCCATGGTTTTGCACTTTTTCTGTTTTTCATGTGTCTATGAGGTTGTTAGAACTTCATTAAGCCCCCTGGTGGTGTTTTTATGGTGTTTTATGTCTTCTCTGACTATTTTGAGTTTCTTCCTGGAGGCTGAAACCTTGAGGGTCAAACGTGCCAATAGAAAAACAGCACTTCAATGACACAGTAAAATTATACCCTCCCCCTCATTATCATAACACAACAGGTGTGGGCATGAGGAGGAGGAGGGACTAGGACAGGTGGGTGGTGCTAAGGTGGTGGAGGAGGTGCTAAGGTGAGAACCAGGTATACTTAATGAACTGGAGGCGTGTCCACATAAAAGCATAATTTTAACACTTTCTGTACACTTTTTTGAAAAAAATCTTCCTCCTAGTATAACCATAATACCTGATGATTATGTTTTAGGGGGGGGGGGGGATCACTGAAAATCACTGCACCCCGTCTTTAAGATCTTAAAATGTTTAAACAAGAAAATCACAACTTCTCAGCAATTAAAAACAATTCCAACATATTTCAAAAGTGTACACAAGTTTCCTAGGGAATTATGGGCATCACTTCCTGTTGATTTAATCCCTGACACCTGATCAAATCGACAGGAAGTGATTCCCATAATTAATATTGACAAATTGATATACTCAAATAAAGTAAAATACCTTAAAAAAAACTCATTCACTGCCAATGACGTGTTTGACGTGTTTTGGTGTTTTCAGTGTTAGACACTAGATGGCGCTCTTCGCTAACCTATGAGTCACCATTTGACTCCCAGTGAAGCAGTGAAGTAGCAAATCACATGATCCGCAAAAAAATAAAGCCAGCCACATTCACTTCCATTCTAATGGATTTGGAAGAATGCCTTTTTCTCTGCTTTGAGTGCTTTCTGTTGCTTTTTGGCGAAAACAACATACATTCAACTGGCAAGGTCGGCTAGACGTTGTTTTATTCTGGCAGTGAATGAGTTAAGTACATCACAGTAGATCTTACTTTCCACCACTCCATCCTCCTCTGCAACGTCCCCCATTATCACCTGCTCTGCCTCCGTCTTTCTCTTCATCATCCCTGATGAATTGGAGAGAGGTATTTAACCCATTAAGACCTGAGGCCGATTTTACAAATGTCTTCTAGATCCTAACAGTTTTCAAAAAAACTTATGTTGCTATGTCCTGTCAAGGACCCCCGCAAATATAGATATTTGGCCACAGACCCCCCCATCTCAAAATATTTTGTCCAAGGGACCCCCGGAAGCAAAGATTTGAGTTAAAAAATTTCGCTTTAAGGCATGAGCTCGGGTCTGGGCTCGCCCTAGACTGGCAGAGGGAGTGTAGCGCCCAGGATTACTTAGAACATTGGCACAGGGTGAAAAAAATGGGGTTGCAAAATCGTGGGATAAAAACATTGGGAACAAAATACATGTTTGCTTTAAAAATAAAGATGTACACTTATTTTCATGATTTGTCAAAAATAGCAGTTCTTCGTGATGTGCTATGAGCTTGTATATCTGCTTTTTTGGAATGGCCAAAGCATAAAATAATGGTTAAAGTGGTTAAATCTAAAATGACACAGATGCTTTGCCGGTTTTAACGGGTTAAAGTGTAAATGACCATAACGTGGTCTCCTGTGAGCAGTCTTTTTTTTTTTCAGGGTGATTAGCATATGGTTATTAGTGATGGACAATAATTGGCATGCTAGATATTTCACTGGGCTCTCATTAGCTCTCTGTGTCCAACATACGGCCGCTCTGTTCTGCTCTAGGGAATGATGTTCCGCTAACGAGGCCTTACAGGTACGTTAACCCATAAAGACCGGGAACGCATCTGTGTCATTTTAGATTTGAGCTATAACCATTATTTTATGCTTTGGCTAGTCAAAAATAGCAGATCTACAAGCTCATAGCGCGGCACTCTGTGAGCTTGTAGATCTGATATTAGTTTTTTTTTAATCGTGAACATTTGTAATTTGCAAATCTTTGAATATCTGTTTTAAAGAGCTGGTGCAATTTTTTTGCACTTTTTCTGTTTTTCATGTGTCTATGAGGTTGATAGAACTTCATTAAGCCCCCCGGTGGTGTTTTTATGGTGTTTTATGTCTTTTCTGACTATTTGGAGTTTCTTCCTGGAGGCTGAAACCTTGAGGGTCAAACGTGCCAATAGAGAAACAGCGCTTTAGTGACATCACAAAGCCATACCCTCCCCCTCATTATCATAACACAACAGGTGTGGGCATGAGGAGGAGGAGGGACTAGGACATGTGGGTGGTGCTAAGGTGGTGGAGGAGGTGCTAAGGTGAGAACCAGGTATACTTAATGAACTGGTGGGTGTGTCTACATAAAAACAACATTTTAACACTTACTGTACACTTTCTTTTTGTTGAAAAAAATCCTTACATAATAATAATACCTTATGATCAGGTTTTAGGGTTGAAAAATATCATGGCACTCCATCTTTAAAGCGAGCATTTGTAACTGTCAAATGTCTTAATTTTTCTGAAAAACTATTGTTGCTATATCAGTGGGTTCTCAAACTTTTTCATGTCAAGGACCCCCAAAATTATAATTTTTTTGGCTGCCAATTCCCATCAAAATATGTTGTTCCAGGGACCCCCAGAAGCAAAGATTTTAGTTAAAAAATATTTAAAAGTAAAAAATATATGTATTCAAAGATTTGCTAAAATCTTCTCCATTTGTCAAAAATAGCAGATCTACAAGCTCATAGCGCGGCACTCAGTGCGGCGCTATGAGCTTGTAGATCTGCTATTTTTGAATAGCCAAAGAAATAAAAAAATGACAGAGATGTGTTCCTGGTCTTAAAGGGTTAATAAGGCAACGATAGATAGATACTGTAGGTAGGTGGGTAGGTACCGTATAGGTCAGTGGTTCTCAAACCTTTTCATGTCAAGGACCCCCAAAATGATATGTGTTTGGCCGCGGACCGGACCCCATCTCAAAGTATGTTGTTCCAGGGACCCCCAGAATCAGAAGATGTGTGTTAAACAAGCAGATCTACAAGCTGTGAGCTTGTACAGTATATCTGCTATTTGTGGGAACCACTGTTCTAAATTGTTCTAAAAAGTTTTATGAAAAACCTATGTTGCTATACATAAATCTAAAATGACACAGATGCTTTCCTGGTTTTAATGGGTTAACAAGGAATACCAAAAGCAGTGCCCCCCCCCCCCCCCCCCAAGTTGCTGACTAATACAAATGCAATATTTATTTATTATAGTTGATAAAGTTGCCGACTAATGCAGTTTTTGCTCCATGTTCAGATCAATAGCTGCTTCACTAATAATGCTGGAGAACACATTACCCACAATGCAGTGCTGGAGGTGACTTTATCCAAGGACGTGCAGCTACACACATGTGCAGAGCCATTAAAGTAACTAAGTTACTCTTTACTTTATCCAAGGACTTGCAGCTACACACATGTGCAGAGCCATTAAAGTAACTAAGTATATTTACTCTTTATTCAAGGACTTGCGTGAAGACATTAAGAGGAAAAAAGGCATGGTCATTTTACAATGACTGTGCCAGTGGTTACAATGGCGGGGCCAGTAGCCTAATCTTGTTAAGTATACAGTGGTGGAAAGTAACTAAGTACATTTACTCAAGTACTGCACTTAAGTACAATTTTGAGGTATTTTTTACTTTACTGGAGTATTTCCAATTTTCAGTACTTTCAGTATTTACTTCTACTCCACTACATCTCAGAGGCAATTATTATACTTTTACTCCACTACAATTATTTGAAAACTTTAGTTAGGGCGCGCTCCCACCAAGAGTTGGCTGGCCGCTGTTAAACGCAGGTTGTGCGCGGCCACAGTTTTTTGCAGCCAGCGGATTCTAAAAAACGGGAGTGTCGCGCCTGTCACTCACTTTCAGGAGCCTCGCACCGCCTGTGCCTGCTGCCTTGAGCACCATGTTGCTTCCTGAGTCTTGAGACGGTCCGCCTTCGACTCACCCGATTGGACAGAGGGAGAAAATCAGCGCCTGCCTCCAGCAGTTTTATGCTTAGTCGCGGAGAGCAGATAAACGCAAGGTCTGCGCGACTAGCGGAAAAATCTGCTCTTGCGTGAATCAACGCATTTGCATTGACAATGCATTGGCAGATTCTGCAAACAGCGGCCAGCCAACTCTTGGTGGGAGCGCGCCCTTACTAGTTACTTTGCAGATATAAGTTATTATATTATGAAACATAAATTAACCACTAGCCCTATTTTACACCTAGGCTATTTGAAAATAGCCGATCTACAAGCTCACAACGCGTCGCGATGCGACGCGTTGTGAGCTTGTAGATCTGCCATTTTCAAACATTTTAGTACTTTTACTTTTGGAGTATAGTTTTAAGTATAGTTTCAAGCCAATACTTGTGTACTTTTACTCAAGTAACATTTTGAACACAGGCCTTGTACTTGTAACAGAGTATGTTAATATAGTGGTATTGATACTTTTACTTAAGTAAAACATGTGAGTACTTTTTCCACCACTGAAAGTATATTGCAGTGAGACATTTTCTACCCCTGTGAGTGGCTGAAGGTGACTAAAGATGAAGCCAGACTGTTGTCAGACAAGATGAAGCCAGAGTATTGAAGCCAGCTACCGTAGCGAACATCATTTGTTTGTTTTTTCCCAGGGTATAGAGCCATTATGTGAATGAATGATAGAGGCGGCCTCCATCACCTCTCACCCTGCGCACAGCCATATATCAGCTCCAAGCCGTCACGCTCCCACAACATGCATATTTACCCTGGTAAATGGCACCCCTTCCTTCTCAGTAAAGACCCCTGTTTTTCATAGAAACGTCTGCATACTGTATACAGAAACAGACGGTCGATGTGTGTAGCCGTGCATTCTATGTAATTACAGTGTTGGAGGATTTTTCCCGAAGCCACCAGTGGTGTAAGTACATTTACTCAAGTACTGTACTTGAGTACAATTTTGAGGATTCTTTTACTTTACTGGAGTATTTCAAGTTTTCAGTACTTGTACTTCTACTCATACATCTCAGAGGCAAATATAGTACTTTTACTCCTCTACAATTATTTGAAAATGTTAGTTACTAGTTACTTTGCAGATACAAGTTGCATTATAAAACATACATTAACCACTTTAGCCCTATTTTATACATAGGCTATTTGAAAATAGCCGATCTACAAGCTCACAACGCGTCGCATCGTGACACGTTGTGAGCTTGTAGATCTGCTATTTTCAAACATTTTAGTACTTTTACTTTTGATACTTTAAGTATATTTTGATATATTTTGATGCTTTTGTACTTTTACTCAAGTAACATTTTGAACACAGGCCTTTTTACTTTACTTCCACCACTGATTCTCAGTAAAGACCCCTGTGTTTTTCATAGAAACACCTGCATACTGTACAGAAACAGACGGTCGATCTGTCTAGCCGTGCGTTCCATGTAATTACTTGTCGGAGGATTTTTCCTGAAGCCACCCATGCAGCCAGTGTAAAACAACGAGGAGTAGTTCCTAAGGAAAGATGTTTAGGAGCCCAGGGGGAACCTCGGAACGATTTTTCTGCCTGTGCCTTTCTTTTTGATTATACTGTAGTTCACCCTCATTAAGCGGCCAGCGTTTGAGTTGCAAGAATCCATCAAGTCAGTTGGAATTATCTCGAGGTCTTATTTAGGGGAAAAAAAAGCAGGAAGGGCTTGCAGTGGTGGAAAGTAACTAAGTACATGTACTCAAGTACCGTACTTAAGTACAATTTTGAGGTATTTTTACTTTACTGGAGTATTTCCAATGTTCAGTGCTTTTACTTCTACTCCATCTCAGTGGCAAATATTGTGCTTTTACCGCACTATACAATTATTTGACAGCTTTAGTTACTAGTTACTTTGTAGATTTTGCTGCCGCTAGCCGCTCTACCAGTGGTGGTACTCAAATGTTTTACTCAATACTCATACTTAAAGTACCAAAAGTAAAAGTACTCTAATGTTTGTAAATAGCATATCTACAAGCTCACAATTAACAATTAATGCGGTGCGACCTGTTAATTGTGAGCTTGTAGATCGGCTATTTTCAAATAGCCTAGGTATAAAATAGGGCTGAAGTGGTTAATGTATGTTTCATAATATCATAATTTATATCTGAAAAGTAACTAAAGCTTTCAAATAATTGTAGTGGAGTAAAAGTACAATATTTGCCTGTAGGCCTATGGAGTAGTAGTAAGAGTATTGGAAAATACTCAAGTAAAGTAAAAAATACCTCAACATTGTACTTAAGTACAGTACTTAAGTAAATGTACTTAGTTACTTTCCACCACTGCGCTCTACCGGCCACTCTACCCCTGAGCCACTGCCGCCCAATCAATCTAATGTATTTTTTGCCTTTGGATTGGTTTTAAATAGCAGTGAGGGAATGATGCCTGGATTGGATTGGAAAATGGGATTGATCTCACAGTCCACTGGTGCAGTACGGTCTGGGAAACAGGCTGGATGTTATTGAACGTTAATTCAGTAGATCTGTGATGCGTACAGAACCATAATGGAAACGGGAAGAAAGGGCATCAAAAGACACTTCACATTATATTACAAATTGTCAGTGGTGTAAAGTAACTAAGTACATGTACTCAAGTGCTGCACTTAAGTACAATTTTGAGGTATTTTTTACTTTACTGGAGTATTTCCAATTTTCAGTACTTCTACGTCTACTCCACTACATCTCAGAGGCAAATATTGTACTTTTAATATTGTACTTTGCAATTATCAATTATTATGTTATAAAACATACATTAACCACTTTAGCCCTATTTTATACATCGGATTTTTGTAGCAAAGCAGATCTACAAGCTCACAACGCGTTGTGAGTCTGTAGATCGGCTATTTTCAAACATTTTAGTACTTTTACTTTTGGTACTTTAAGTACATTTTGATGCCAATACATTTGCACTTTTACTCAAGTACATTTTTAATTCCATACTTTTACTTGTAACGGAATATTTCTATATTGCAGTATTGATACTTTTACTTAAGTAAAATATCTGAGTATACTTTTTCCACAACTGCAAAATGTGTATGGAGATCTTCTCACACGCACGCACGCACGCACGCACGCACGCACGCACGCACGCACGCACGCACGCACGCACGCACGCACGCACGCACGCACGCACGCACGCACACATAGAAAAAAACCTGTGATATGAATAGTCATTCTTATACATTCTCTCATTGGATAACCTTCTAGATGGTGACATTATAGTGAATCCCTTTCAACCTTGGTGTCCACATTTTAACGCATCACGGCGCATTGTGAGCTTCAGTGGTGTACTGTACTTCAGTACATTTTTGGGGTATTTTTACTTTACTGGAGTATTTCAAATTTTAAGTACTTTTACTTCTACTCCACTACATCTCAGAGGCAAATATTGTACTTTTACTCCACTACAATTATTTGAAAACTTTAGTTACTAGTTACTTTGCAGATATAAATTATTACATTATAAAACATACATTAACCACTTTAGCCCTATGTTATACCTAGGCTATTTGAAAATAGCAGATTACAAGCTCACAACGTGTCGCAATGCGACGCGTTGTGAGCTTGTAATCTGCTATTTTCAAATGTTTTAGTACTTTTACTTTTGGTACTTTAAGTAAATATTAATACCAATACTTTTTTACTTTAACACAAGTACATTTTGAATTCCAGACTTTTACATTTAACAGAGTACTTCTAAATTGCAGTATTGATACTTTTACCTAAGTAAAACATTTGAGTACTTTTTCCACCAGCTTGTAGATCGGCTATTTTTGGAACAGGGCTTAAGTGGCCTAAACTGTTCACTCATTTTGCCGTCCGTCAAGGACCCCTGGGCGTCCCCGGACCCCACTTTGAGAGAAGCACTGATCTAGATGGTGGTGGATGGTGTGTATCCAGTGTGAAATGTGCTCGGGGCCATGCGGGGTGTGATGGAAGATATTGGCCTGATGCCAGAGCCAGCGTGTCAGCACAGGGTCTGACGTTTATTAGTACAGTGAAGTATGCTTTTTTCTGGCATACAGGATAAGTCTCCGCAAATCCGATTGCCTAAAACTGCCTGCAATTTAAAACATGCATCCTCTTTTTTTCCTGTCAGTCAAGAGTTTGAAATATACTGTATCTGACAGAGAGAAAATCTTTGCCCGTCCAAACCGGGAACGCATCTGTGTAATTTTTTGATTTCTTTGGGCTATTAAAAAATAGCAGATATACAAGCTCATCACGCGGCACCGAGTGTATCGGCAAATAATGTTATGTATTTGGCGATACACAATTATTATTTTTTAATTGCAGATCTACAAGCTCATAGCGCGGCACTCTGGTGTCGCGCTATGAGCTTGTATATCTGCTATTTTTTGAATAGCCAAATAAATCTTAAAATGACACAGATGCGTTCCCGGTCTTAAAGGGTTAATGACCTGAGCCAGGAGACGATCTAGGTTTTGGTGAGATTTTTGGTGATGTCATCTGAAGACAGTGACGTTTCTGGAGGAGCAACATTTTTCTTGTTTTATCTCCATTCTTTGATTTGATTAACCTGTGACTTTGCTCCCTCATTTCCTCTGCTGTATGGAATCAGGCTATAGGCTACTGTGTGTTCAGACTGGTGTAATCTTTGCAAATCACGATATGTGCTACGTTCCAAGGTGGTTTGAAAATGCGATTCAAATCTGATTTCTAAAGATCTATCTCAGCCTTGGCAGACTGAAGACTGATCTTCACTTAGACAATTTTTCGGCAATCGACACTGTCGTACGACAGATTATAAACATTTAGCCAGTGGTGTAAGGTAACTAAGTACATTTACTCAAGGTCT
Source organism: Gymnoscopelus braueri (assembly GCF_963280865.1). Lineage (NCBI taxonomy): Eukaryota > Metazoa > Chordata > Actinopteri > Myctophiformes > Myctophidae > Gymnoscopelus > Gymnoscopelus braueri. Next base: position 1,432,808 of record NC_137620.1, on the reverse strand, counting down.
GTACTTAAGTAAAAAATGTTGTTACTTTTACTTTACTAGAGTATTTCCAATTGTCTATACTTTTACTTCTACTCCACTTAGTGGGGTCATTTGGCAAAATTATCTTGTAAAGGGGACTGTTCCACCTGCAAATGTGGCAAATCAAATTTGGACTGTTAAATTTGGCGCTATTATCAGCTTCGTATCGATAATGTAAAAAAATAGGGTTAATGTACTGGACTAACTACACCTCAGAGGCAAATATTGTACTTTTGCTCCACTACAATTATTTGAAAACTTTACTAGTTACTTTGCAGATATAAATGTATTGCATTATAAAACATACATTAACCACTTTAGCCCTATTTTATACAAAGGCTATTTGAAAATAGCAGATCTACAAGTTCACAACGCGTCTTATCGCGGCGCGTTGTGAGCTTGTAGATCAGCTATTTTCAATCATTTAAGTACATTTTGATACCAATACGCTACTTTTGTACTTTTACTTAAAGTTTTACTTTAAGTCATTTTTGAATTCCGGACTTTCACTTGTAACAGAGTACTTCTGCATTGTAGTATTGATACTTTTACTTAAGTAAAACATTTGAGTACTTTTTCCACCACTGCATTTAGCATTACTCACTCCAATGCTGTTACCTCAGCAACCAACGCAGATAGGCCAGGGGGTGGGCAGCGTTTTCCAGAGGGCCGTACTGACTTCCATAAAGTGAGTGAAGGGCAGTGGTGGAAAAGGTACTCACATTTCTTACAAAAGTAAAAGTATCAATACTGTATTGTAGAAATACTCTGTTACAAGTAAAAGTCTGGAATTAAAAATTGACTTCAGTAAAAGTACAACAGTATTGGCCTTCGGTCCCCGGGCCGTATGTTGCCCATGTGTGAGATAGGCTGACGATGCTTGACTGGACAAATTTGACCGAATCACCTGTAAATAACGGTGTGTACAGTCAGTCCTAAATAATGTATTAGAGAAACTGCAGTTTGTATAAGCAATCCCAAAGCCCTCAGGCTTTGATCACACTATTAGTTTAGGATTTACGCAGGTGGTGTGTGATAACCCATTAAAACTGGGAACGCATCTGTGTAACCGCTTAAACATTATAGTTCGTAGCGCGGCACCGAGTGCCACGCTACGAGCTTGTAGATCTGCTATTTTGTTTTTTATCGTGAAAAAGTTTGTGCTAATATTTGAATGTATTATATATTTTTAAAGCGAACATTTGTAACTCAAATCTTTGCTCCTGGGGGGTCCCTGGAACAACATATTTTTGAGATGGGGGTCCGCGGCCAAATACATGTCATTTTGGGTGGTCCTTGACATGGTAATGTTTTGAGCACCACTGATATTATAGCAACATACGTTTTTTCAAAAGACTGTTCAAGATTTAGAAGACGTTTGCCAGAAGCAAACAGTTAGCCTACTAATGTTCGCTTAAAAAATGGTGCCGCGCTATGAGCTTGTTCAATGTTCGATGAAATACATTTTAGTGAATGGAGTCGCCTGGACCAGCTCATGAACAAACATTATTTCTGAACGATTGCGACCTTTGTCATATAATCGGTTCAGGAATATAAAAACAGACATAGCACAGGTTGTTTTCTAATCAAGTGCTTTTCGATGTGCACAGTACATAATTGTATTGAGGCATCTAAACAGCGGGAGGTATCGATTCTGTCTCGGAGGTATCGCGAGATTTGGTTGCCAGACAGGAAATGGTTGACAGTCTCGCGCTACTTTGGCCGTTCAGAAACATACTTTGTGCTCTGTAGATACCTCTATAAAATTGTACAGTGTACACATCGAAAAGCAACACAGCAGAATACAATATGTGATATGTCTTCTTTTATTTTCCTGAGCCGAGTATTTTATAAAGGTCTCAATCGTTTAGAAATAGTGTTTGTTCAGAAGCTGTCCACCCGCTTCTCATAGACTCCAATGTTTTTTCACCTACTTCCGGTGTGATTCTGCCACCCAGTGCGACGAAGCTACCAGCTGGAATTGCATGATAGAGAAAATGATGTTGGCTTCCCTTCCTTTCAAAAGCTTCCTTGGCCCCGACCATGAAGCACAAAGGACCGTGAGCAGTGTTGCCAGGTTTTGTGAGAGAAACAAGCAACCAGGTCTATGAAAACAGCCCAAACTAAGTAACTAGGCTACATGTAGCCTGGCATGGCCAGACTAATATCACCAGGGCAATTTCTTTTTAGCTGTGGCAGATTCGTCTTATTGCCAGGCTAGGCTATGAGTCCTTTAAAGTTTAAACCTATATACACCTAAAAGTTCATCATACATCTACAAGCTCACGACGCATTGTGAGCTTGTAGCTCTGCTATTTTCATTAAAAAAAATCTTGAAGAAAATCGAAAAGTTGTGGAATATTTTTGAATCATTTTAATAACACAAATATTGTATGGGGGTCCCTGGCATGACATATTTTCAGATGGGGGTCCTTGATATACAAATGTTTGAGAACCACTGGTTTAAACGATTAGGAAGCAAGCCCAAATAGCAACTACTGTACCAATATTTACAAGCGACTTTACAGAAAGCCCAAAGTCACTTATACAGTAGTAAGCAGACATGGCAACACTGACTGTGTGTGTGTGTGTGTGTGTGTGTGTGTGTGTGTGTGTGTGTGTTTGAGAGAGAGAGAGAGAGAGAGAGAGAGAGAGAGAGGCTGAGTGAGATCTAATGAATAGCAAATCAGCTCCTTTACAAAACTCCTGCCCTCACGGTTCCATCACACTGCCACCAGATTGGCAATTTTCCTCTCAAGACACAATAGAGCACAGAGACCCATGATAACCCTGGCCTGAGTTCTCATGGGGGAGAGAGAGAGAGAGAGAGAGAGAGAGAGAGAGAGAGAGAGAGAGAGAGAGAGAGAGAGAGAGAGAGAGAGAGAGAGAGAGAGATAGCATCTGCACACTGGAATAAAGTCCTTGTTCAATTGTTTATTGGAACAGCAACATGTGTATCATTACAGATCTTCTACAGTTATGAAATGAGGAGGTGGGAGTCTCCATATAGACCAATTCTTTGTTTACCAACATTGAGATTGGACACAGAGGTGACTGTTTCATGTAATCAATTCGCAACAGATCCCCAAACCTGTTGTTTTGGGGAGCGCTGGTTTCAGTTCATTCAACCTCCTCTTGTGTGTTGGCTAGTGAGGTACACCCTAGCGAGACATATGTACATCATCGCGCAATGGTATTGCGCGCTGAGAATAGCTGACATATAAGCTCACAACGTGTCGCGGATGCAACCGTTGTGAGCTTGGAGGTCTGCTATTCTCGGCACGTTGTCTGCGCGCGACAGCTTCACCTTCATTAGGCTTGACGGGCTGCAGCTGATGAAATTCTGATACTGATTATGATGATGATGATGGTAGTTTGCTTGTCATGGTGATATGTACAGCAATGGTGGAAAGTGCATTTACTCAAGTACTGTACTTGAGTATTTTTAGGTACTTTTACTTTTACTTACTATTTCCCTTGTTCAATAATTTTACTTCTACTCCACTACATCTCAGAGGCAAATATTGTACTTTTTACTCCACTACACGTATCTGAAAACTAGGGGTTACGTAGGTAACCCCAGTTTTCTTAGTTTCGTAGTAAGAAACTTACTTATGGGATATCATCGCCCTCTGGAGATGGCACAGAGCACAACACATGAGCTCCCGGAAACAATCTTCGATTGGACAGGATTCTGTGACGCAAACCGGAAACCGGTTGGGTTATAAAGCCCCCAGCGTTACTAGGTTCGTCCTCTGATACCCTTCACTCTGCACGCTAGTCGAAGCACACAGAAGGGGTTTCCGGTAAGTTTCTTACTACGAAACTAAGAAAACTGGGGTTACCTACGTAACCCCTAGTTGTTCTTTTCGTTTCTTCATAAGAAACGTACTTATGGGACACATAGACCCCCCTGGGGAGTCCCAGGAGCACCCTATCCAACCTGTACGCCCCAAGGTCAAAAGGTCATGCCACCCGGCCAGACCCCGACCCCCAGACGCATGGCCCAAAGGCCATAAGGAAGGGAAACCAAACAGGAGTCCATCAGCTGAACCTGACCTCTCCCCGAAAGAGAGCCAGGCTCCTGTTCCCACCTTCCATCCCTGGACCTGGCCCAGCCGGCCCCAGGGAAACAGAAGGAGACCACCGGTCAGGGGAAGAAACCAGCCAAAGCCAGTGCCGGCTTCCCCTGACCATAGTACCACCTGCATTTACTCAAGTACTGTACTTGAGTATTTTTAGGTACTTTTACTTTTACTTACTATTTCCCTTGTTCAATAATTTTACTTCTACTCCACTACATCTCAGAGGCAAATATTGTACTTTTTACTCCACTACACGTATCTGAAAACTAGGGGTTACGTAGGTAACCCCAGTTTTCTTAGTTTCGTAGTAAGAAACTTACTTATGGGATATCATCGCCCTCTGGAGATGGCACAGAGCACAACACATGAGCTCCCGGAAACAATCTTCGATTGGACAGGATTCTGTGACGCAAACCGGAAACCGGTTGGGTTATAAAGCCCCCAGCGTTACTAGGTTCGTCCTCTGATACCCTTCACTCTGCACGCTAGTCGAAGCACACAGAAGGGGTTTCCGGTAAGTTTCTTACTACGAAACTAAGAAAACTGGGGTTACCTACGTAACCCCTAGTTGTTCTTTTCGTTTCTTCATAAGAAACGTACTTATGGGACACATAGACCCCCCTGGGGAGTCCCAGGAGCACCCTATCCAACCTGTACGCCCCAAGGTCAAAAGGTCATGCCACCCGGCCAGACCCCGACCCCCAGACGCATGGCCCAAAGGCCATAAGGAAGGGAAACCAAACAGGAGTCCATCAGCTGAACCTGACCTCTCCCCGAAAGAGAGCCAGGCTCCTGTTCCCACCTTCCATCCCTGGACCTGGCCCAGCCGGCCCCAGGGAAACAGAAGGAGACCACCGGTCAGGGGAAGAAACCAGCCAAAGCCAGTGCCGGCTTCCCCTGACCATAGTACCACCTGCATTTACTCAAGTACTGTACTTGAGTATTTTTAGGTACTTTTACTTTTACTTACTATTTCCCTTGTTCAATAATTTTACTTCTACTCCACTACATCTCAGAGGCAAATATTGTACTTTTTACTCCACTACACGTATCTGAAAACTAGGGGTTACGTAGGTAACCCCAGTTTTCTTAGTTTCGTAGTAAGAAACTTACTTATGGGATATCATCGCCCTCTGGAGATGGCACAGAGCACAACACATGAGCTCCCGGAAACAATCTTCGATTGGACAGGATTCTGTGACGCAAACCGGAAACCGGTTGGGTTATAAAGCCCCCAGCGTTACTAGGTTCGTCCTCTGATACCCTTCACTCTGCACGCTAGTCGAAGCACACAGAAGGGGTTTCCGGTAAGTTTCTTACTACGAAACTAAGAAAACTGGGGTTACCTACGTAACCCCTAGTTGTTCTTTTCGTTTCTTCATAAGAAACGTACTTATGGGACACATAGACCCCCCTGGGGAGTCCCAGGAGCACCCTATCCAACCTGTACGCCCCAAGGTCAAAAGGTCATGCCACCCGGCCAGACCCCGACCCCCAGACGCATGGCCCAAAGGCCATAAGGAAGGGAAACCAAACAGGAGTCCATCAGCTGAACCTGACCTCTCCCCGAAAGAGAGCCAGGCTCCTGTTCCCACCTTCCATCCCTGGACCTGGCCCAGCCGGCCCCAGGGAAACAGAAGGAGACCACCGGTCAGGGGAAGAAACCAGCCAAAGCCAGTGCCGGCTTCCCCTGACCATAGTCCCACCCCATCCCGACATTACATTTACATTACATTACAGTCATTTAGCAGACGCTTTTATCCAAAGCGACTTACAATAAGTGTATTCAACATAGGTAGGGAACGAAAACTACTAATCACCAGAAGTCTTTAGTGCATTTTCTGCAAAAACAAGCAACCAAGAGTATACCTAGCGCTAAGGTAAAAGTGCAATATATCAGCTACCTATTTCCTTAAACAGACCACGCATGACACCCCAGGTGCCATCATGGTCAAGCCAGGGCCACAGAGGCCAAACCTCTGTCAAGACTCCACGCCGGACGGCCAGCGGCAATAACCGTGTCCCCAAGGGACGTGTATCACCGGTCCAACCACCTCCGGTCGTTCACCGACCCTTCACGGGCCAGACCCACAGGTCCAAAACCCCAGGGAACTCATGAAACACCTCATCCCCGCCTTGCCTCAGAAGATCTCTGAAAAGCGGGAGAGGCCAGGGTTCAGCGTAGAGTAGAGGAGCAATGTCCGACCTCCACACTCCCCATGCTGGGGCTACCAGCAGGAACGTCCTGCCTTGGACCCTGACCCGCTCCAGAACGGACAGGATCAGTTCCAAAGGTGGGAAAGCATACAGCAGAACGTCCGGCCAGACGTGTGCCAACGCGTCCACCCCCAAGGAAGGATCCTTGTGATTCAAAGAAAAGAATCGTGGACACTTTGCGTTTCCCCCGAACGCAAACAGGTCAATCTGAGCCCGACCGAAGCGGAGCCAGATCAGGCTCGCCACCTGCGGGTTGAGAGACCACTCCCCGTACTGAAGTTCGCCCCTAGACAGCAAATCCGCTCCGCTGTTGAGGAGCCCGGCACATGGGAGGCGCGTAACGAAGCCAGGCGCAACGTGCTCCAAAGCGTCAGTTCGCGTGCCAAATTGTCCAAAACAACAGAGCCCAGGCCCCCTTGTTTATTGACATAGCACATCGTCCCGGTGTTATCCGTCCTAACCAGAACATGACATCCCACAATGCGGTCCTCGAACCGTCGGAGGGCGAGGAAGACCGCCAACAACTCAAAATAGTTGATGTGGTATACCTTCTGAGCAGAAGTCCACACCCCCCTGGCCGAGTAACCGTCGTGGACAGCCCCCCAACCTGAGAGGCCGTGGTAACCACCTTTCGTGACACCACTTCGCCCATCCTGACACCACCGGACAGGAAGGACGCCTGTGACCACGGTTGCAACGTCGTCACGCACCAGGGAGATATCACCACTTTTCGAAACGGGGTAGATTGGGACGTGAAAATAGGCATCTTTCAGATCTATACTCGTCCACCAATCCCCCTGAATTATCGATCGCAACAAACTGGCCGTTGTTAGCATTCGAAATTTGAAGATCGTCAGAAACCTATTTAAACCTTTTAGGTTCAGAATAGGTCTCACGCCCCCCCTTTCTTTTTCACCAGGAAATATTCCGAATAGAAACCTAGCCGGCTCTGATTCGGGGATAATTCTCTGATAGCACCCTTGCTCAGTAGAGACACAACTTCCTCCCGTGGCGTCACAGCCGCCTGGCCTGACGCTCGGGAGAAAATAACCTTGTCCGTCAGGGGAGGTCTACAGGAAAATTGCAACCTATACCCTTTGGTGATGGTACGTAGTATAGTATAGTACCCAAGGATTCGGTTTGCAAGTTCCCCACTGCGCCAGGCAACGAGCCAGAGGGTTCGTGGGGCCGGAGGGGGTCAATGACGTCATCAGCTCCGAAGAGCGACGAGACAGCGGAACCCTTACTCGGCTGAGTTTTCACCCCTTGAGTTTTCACCCCTTCAACTCTCGGGGAGAGTTGAAGGGGTAACACCAGGTTCCGTTGGTCCGTCAACTTTCGCCTCTTGACGACCGCCATCTTAGGGAGGTCAACTGGGGCGGGCTTCTTGTGCGGAGACGTTGTTGCTACACGGAACAAACCTCTCGTCCCACCCGGGGAGTTTTGAAGGTGCAACACCGGGGCTGTCTGAAAAACGCATTTCCGCCCACCCTCGTCCGCCATTTTAGGGCAGTTGAGGGAGGCCGCCAGTTTGGCTCTCGACCGCCCTACAGATGAACTTTGCAGCCATCTGCCGGACGGAAGAGGGAACTGCAATGTCGCAGTTGGAAATGTTTTATTCACAGAAGGCCCCTGTTTCACATTGTGAAAACAACACTCTATAGACATTTGATTCATAGCAGAAAGATGTACTACCTGCGATTGAATCAACATGGTCATGGCACGCACAGGATTTGTCCCTGCAGTGTTCGGAATGCCGTCCAAGGTGCAAACCGAACACTGAGGGCTCATAGCATAACTTCGAGGACAGGGCACCCCACCGGGTTGCGATCCGCCTCTAACATTAGCATGAGAAGAAATGAGCATTTGTGGTTTCGGCAACAGGTTTATTCCACACACACAAAGCACATCACACATATTAGACTGAAAGGACAGCATGGCAATTAAATTGTGTTTTTTTTTGCGTCTCTTATAGTCTCTGTGTTCCCGCGGAGCCGCCCGTGGCCCTGTCCGTCGGGGCAAGAAGAGCGCCAGTGCCGGTCCCCAATTGGGGAGCTGAACCCGCATAATACCGGCCAAGTAGCCGTGACGGGATCAGCCATAGACCGTCACTTACCCCTCCCTTTGCGACCAGCCCCGAGGTCCTTTCGGGGGGGTTTTACCGGAGGGGGGGTTTCGTAGTCCTTGCGCTTCCTCACGAGAGGTCCAACCACTGGGCCCTCTCCAAGTCTGCGGTGAGGGCCATGGCTCGACCTGTCCACATTAGGCTCTGGCAGGTGCAGAGGATGGCTATCTGCATCAGTCTGTCCAGCTCCGTTGCATCCTCCACCCACTCTCTGTGGACTGCTGCCGCAGGCATCCCGTCCACCAGGGGTTTGGCCACCAGCTCCTTAAGTCTGACGGCGGCCGACCCCTGCAGCGACACCACGTTGAGCGCCTCCGCAGCCGAGCCCGAGGCTTTGTAGATAGCGTTGAGGGCCGCGGTGCGATCTTGCCTGGCATGCTCGGCGAAGATGGGCCGATGTCCCAGACCAATTCCCACCGAGCCTCTCCTCGCCCTCTCGATTCTGGTCGCCAAAGCCGCGTCCATGGGGGGAAGGCCTACGACCCCCAGGTCCGCCCCGGAGAGGATTTTGTTTGCGAACCGTAGCCGCTCCGGTTCCCCCCTACCTCGCCGCCAGGAGTGGTGCAGGGCCGCACGGACTCCCACCGCCTCGGGCAGGAGTTTTGAGGCGACCTGCCGGGGAGCGAGGGGCGTCAGGCCCTGGAATCCTGGGATAGGGGCCCCGACTGAAGCCCTCGCCGCCTCCATCGGCTGCTCCAGGCCGCACTTGGAGATAGCCCGTCGTAGCACTGCCGACACGGGCTCGAGAGGCTCCCTCACCAGGCTAGGAGCCATCACCCACGGTGCTGCTGGTGCGGGAGCCTCCACCCAGGCCGCTGCTGTAGGCGCGAGGGCCTCCGCTCGCGCTGACGTAGGCACAGGGGGCCCCGGACTGGACCTCGGAGCCTCCCGTGCTCGACGGGGGGAGGGTCCGGCCTCCACCTCGTCCTGGGAAGCCTCTCCTATCCCGAAGTCTTCCCCAACCGAGCCCCCCTCTGGCGTCTGAGTGTCGCCCCAGGCGAGGACGGAGAAGGAGGGAGAGGAGGGAGGCACGCAGTCCCCGGTTGGTGGCCCGCTGGCCTCGGCTGAAGCTGCGTGGTCCGGCGTAGGCGACGGAGGAGCCTCTCCCCGGACTTTCCTCCTGGCCCCGCTGGATCGTGGCGCGTTCTGCAGTAGGCCTGACCCGAGGCCTGTGCTTCCCACCGACGCCGTGTGGCCCATGGCGAGGCCAGCGTCGGTGTTAGCACTGCCGCTGGAGGCTGCCAGGCCCTGGGCCCTCCTGAGGCGGCACTCCAACTGGTGGACCGTGAAGTCGTCACAAGGCCTGCATGCTCTTTGTCGCCTGCGTGCTGCAGGGCGAGCCACGCATGGTTGGGCCCCAGGCACAGGATGCAAAGCCGATGCCGGTCGTCCGCTGCTACTGGTAGGCCGCAACCCGTTAGACCGCAGACTCGAGGCGCCTCCATCTTCTTTTCCTCCAGTCACCACGAGGCAGGTAAGCGTAGCTAGGCTAACCCAAACTAGCTTCTGCCTATCAGCTTAACGCGGCCTGTAGCCTGGCTAACAGCGTTAGCTAACTTCTTAGCTCGTGGAAAACTGAGAGGACAGGAAAAGTAACGCGGGAGCGTTTTTAATCTAACAACGATAAACTGTGTAGATAACGAAAACGCCCGTAGAGCGACACTGGGTGCCCTCGCTATGGGTTTTGTTGGGATTCGTCGAAGTTTATCGCGGTTGCTAGTCGTGTTGTCTTCAGGACTCGTGCGCATTCGCTGCTAGCAGAGTGAAGGAAGAGGACGAACCTAGTGACGCTGGGGGCTTTATAACCCAACCGGTTTCCGGTTTAGGTCACAGAACCCTGTCCAATCGAAGATTGTTTCCGGGAGCTCATGTGTTGTGCTCTGTGCCATCGCCAGAGGGCGATGATATCCCATAAGTAAGTTTCTTATGAAAAAACGAAAAGAACAACTTTATTTACTAGTTACTTTGCAGATTTTGATTATTATTACAAAACGTACATTAACCACTTAAGCCCTATGCATAGCCTACTTAGACTATTTGAAAATATCCGCTCTACAAGCTCACAACGTGTCACAAAGCGACGCATTGTGAGCTTGTAGATCTGCTATTTCCCCCCCAAAAAATTATACATTTGGAAACTTGTGAAATGGGCACTGCATAATGAGCACTTTTACTTTCAGTACTTAGGTATATTTTAATAAATATATGTTTGTACTTTTACTCAAATACATTTTGAATACCGGACTATTATTTCTAAAAATATTATTTCTACATTGTGGTTTCGGTACTTTTACTTGTACAAAATGTGAGTACTTCTTCCACCACTGATGTACAGTGACTATGGAAGTGTCGGTAATGTACGTGACCTTCATCAAAGTAAGGACACTGACATCCCCTGAGTTATTACCACGAATAATAATGTCATCTCTTACATGAATGTAATCCCTCATAATCCATAGGCTGACCAATCCATGGGGACACAAGGGATTGTTTTTGTATGAAAAGGGTGATCGTTCAGCATGTCAACCGAAATTGAAATAGAAAATTGCTCATTAACCCATTCAGACCGGGAATGCGTCTGTGTAACCACAAAACTAGCAGATATACAAGCTTGTAGCGTGGCACCGAGTGCCGCGATACGAGCTTGTATATCTACTATTTTTGAAAAATCGTGAACATTTTTGAAAATCTTTGAATATATAATATATATTTTTAAAGGGAAAATGTTTAACTCAAATCTTTGCTTCTGGGGATTCTACAAATGTCTTCTAAATCCTAACAGTTTTTTGAAAAAAATACATTGTTTTGTTGCTATAATCAGTGGTTCTCACACTTTTTTCATGTCAAGGACCCCCAAAATGATATATATTTGGCCACAATTTTTCACGATTTTTCAAAAATAGCAAATCTACAAGCTCATAGCGCGACACTTGGTGCCACGCTATGAGCTTGTATATCTGCTATTTTTTAATAGCCCAAATAAATCTTAAAATGACACAGTCAGATGCGTCCCGGTTAAAACGTGAATGTGAGAGAAACACTAATTTGGTCCGGCACTTGGTCACGGTCGCTCGAGCGTTTACCTTATTAGTTTACACTCCTTCAAAGTGTGGGGTTACATCAAAGAGCAGGATAATCTTAATTGGCTCAATACATGAAGTGGTGCACGTTATGTTAACACACACACACACACACACACACACACACACACACACACACACACACACACACACACACACACACACACGCGGGCATATCCATATCACGATGTCCAAAATTCCAGACAATATCTAGTATAATAAATATTATTACATCCCTTCTTGCCCCTTTTTCGTTCAATCATTTATTTTCCTGATTGATGCTAATTTGTTCTTGTGTGTTTCGAGTAACTAAGTACATTTACTCAAGTACTGTACTAACTTTGTAGTTAAAAATGTTGCTTTTATTCCACTACAATTATTTGAAAACTTTAGTTACTAGTTAGTTTGCAGATATAAATTATTACATTATAAAACATACATTAACCACTTTAGCCCTATTTTATACCTATAGGCTATTTGAAAAAAGCAGATCTACAAGCATACAACGTGTCGCATCTCGACGAGTTGTGAGCTTGTAGATCTGCTATTTTCAAACATTTTAGTACTTTTACTTTTGGTAGTTTAAGTACATTTTGATACCAATACTTTTGTACTTTTACTCAAGTAAATTGTTAAAAGACTCACGGAGGAATCATGATGTCATGATGTCATCTCAAACACCTCAATCAATCATGATTGAATGGCAGCTTGTTCTCCGGCCCCACCCAGCTGCTGGAGACTATTTAAACACACCTACTCCACTCCTTCTGGTCAGATCCTCACAACAAACAATTCACCCTGAAAACCTCCTAATCTCCACCAATTTGCCATTCTTCAAACCATCCATGTGCGCATCTACACAGTACATTTTGCAGAGTAAATTTTACTCAAATGTAGTAAAATTTTACTCCCTAAAAGACAGTTTTTGGTCCCAGCCCAAATAGAGTCAAATTTACTCATGTCACAGAGTTGTTATTTCTACTCTATTTAGTATTCACATTTAACTCCACAAGATGAACATTTGCTCCATTTAGCATAAAGTAAAAACCAACTCTAACATCATTTCACTCAACACAGAGTTGTATTTTACACCGTATAGAGTTGTAATCCCATCAATATAGTTGTAGTTTACTCCGTATAGGAGTCTCCGGCAGAGTCCTGCTTCGCCGGGGGAAAGATTTTTGTGGCCACCCGATTTATCTGGATTCTCGCTCGCTCCCGATAGCAGATGTTGTTTGAGGAAGTGGGTGGAGCTCACTTCGTCAAAGCGTAATGTTGTTTATATCAATGAATAAAGCATTACATCCATCCCATTGTTTGTGGAATCTTACTTGTATGAAACAGTGAAGACATGCACCCATAAAACACAGTTAGAATAATGAAGAAAAAAAATCTATAAAAACATCTCAAAGTATAATGCAGGATTCGATCCCGCCGCCACAGTTGAGAAAAGATCCATAATCATGCGCCTAACTGTCACGCTATGAGACACTGGAAGAAAACAATGTATATATTCTGGTGTGTGTCCAGATATGAACCTTCAGACACAACATGAATTGCCCAGACTGATTCAACTGGTTGCTCATATAAGCATAATATTGACTAATATAAGAGCTCCGTTCACATGATAGTTTAATAGCTGTAGAAACAAGTCAATGGTGTTGGTAGTCACACCATGCACCACAAACTCTTGTGTGAAGTCTGACAAGTGCATAATAGCCTATCATCTTAATAATCTTAGTTATCTTTTAATTACAAAGGCTGCTGTGCACTGCAGAGCGTAGAACAGCACCACCTGCCACCTACGTTCAGACAGCAGCACCATCAGTTCAAACTAGTAGCCTCATATTATATCACAATGCATGTATCAAATCAATATCAAGCCCATTAACCTGAACTCTACACACCTCTTCAGTTGTGCATTAATGCTATTTTCTAACCACTCTGTTACATGGCCACAACTTTATGTGTGAAAATGTCCATGACCATTATGACCATAATGGCCACATGGATGGAAATAGGAAATACAAGGAGGACATATAAGCTCTGATAGTCATTTATTTATTAAGGGTTGTTACATCCTCAAGATACTATGCTAAATACCACAATAAAAATCAGCTAGTCAACAAGCATGTACAGTGTACACATACAAGGAGACAGTCTACAATGTATCCAGAGTGGCAGACAATTTATCCACAATTTATCCCAAATATGTTACGACCTTATAAGGTCTAGAGGATCATAGCGGCGTAACATATTTCAGACCAGTCAGGTTCAAACTTGTGGTTAAGGCGTGCCCAGGCCTCAGCTATGGCTGTGGTGTTGCTGAGCATGCACACAGCCCTCTAGACCTTGGCCAGGTCTCCTCCAGGAACCACCGTGGGAGGCTGGTAGTTGATGCCCACCTTGAAGCCTGTGGGGCACCAGTCTACAAACTGGATGGTGCGTCGGTTCTTGATTGCGGCGATGGCAGAGTTGACATCTTTGGGCACCACGTCTCCACGGTACAGCAGACAGCAGGCCATGTATTTACCACGACAAACATTCAAAGTCCTCATACCCGGTCATTAACTTGGTCTCCTTCCTCTCCTCCTCCTTCCTTCTCCCCACAGGCACGACACAGCTCTGACATGTCATCTATTGAAGATATGTCTATTTAATACAGTACATTTAATTGTTTGGTTAGGCTGATACAAAGTGACATTGCAGAGCGGTTTCCTGTCTCATCAGGTTGACACCCAGCATGTCAGTAGGGAAGTTAAGTGCTGTTGTGTTCCCCTTCAGGATCAGTTCTGCTGCCTTGAACAAATAATTTACAGGTGAATCTACCTTCACAATAAGGTTACTTTTTGGTATTTAGATGTGTTGTTCTTGAGCACACGTTTTAAGAATGTTTAGATAGTAGGTTGTGTAGACAGATAGGGTTGATGTTGATTACCAGCTACAGTTTCTTTGAACTACATTGTTCTCTTTAACTACCACAGTATATTATATGTTTGTTGACTATAGGGTTCATGACATGTACACCGATCTTACACAAGTTGCTCTGGGTGAGAGCATCTGCTAAATGCCTAAATTGGAAATTGTAATCTTACTTTGCAGACGAGTACGCCACAGGATGATGTGTCACGCTGGGGAGGATGTTGGGGTTTTAGGCTTCTGCTGACTCATCCTTGCTTGAGCCCTTGTTAGTGCAGCTGAGAATGCCTTCCTGGAGTTTGTTTACATTCTCTCTGGCATGGGCTGCAACCTCTCCAGCGGATTTCATTGGCCACTCTTCCACTGGCCACTTCAGGAACTCTGGTCCATTTTGCCATGTGGAATTCTCCTTTAAATCTTCAGGAGTGGCCCCTCTTGTTATGATGTCAGCTATGTTCAGATCTCCACGGATCCACCACCAGTCTTGCACTGGTCCAGCCTTCTGGATTTCACCCACTCTGTTTGCAAAGAAGGTCTGGTACCCATAACTGTCCCTTTGAATGGCCCCCAGGACTGTTTGACTGTCAAGTAGATGGAACCATCTCTCGATCTTCATTCGAGCATGCTTTTCCACATACTTCCTTATCCTGGCTGCAAAGACTGCACCACAGATCTCAGCTTTTACAGCTTCCCCCTTCTGATCCAGGGGTGTCAGCTTGGCTTTTGATTCCACAAATTTAACTTCAATGCCTCGACTTGTCTCCCACCTTAAGTACATCACAGCTCCATAGGTTTTGTCACTTCCGTCAGAGAATGTGATGCCCCAAGGTTTTCCTTTCCAGTCAGCTGGTGTGAGGCTCCTGTGGAATTTCACCTGTCCATGCTGCACAAATTCTTCGAAAAGCTGTATGGCTTCTTCTCTGAGACTTTCTGAGAGAGGTTGGTCCCAGGTTTCTTGGGTCAGTTTGCCACCCCCTCCCTCTTGGAATGCTTTTCTGACAAGAATTGCTCCCTTCTGTTTGGCAGGTGCGACTAGGCCAATTGGGTCGTACAGACCAGCTACTTGGCTTAAGAGAGCCCTTCTAGTCAGTGGGTTAGGTGTCTCAGTTCTCACCTCCTCTTTGAGAAGATCTTTGCCAACTCTCATCTTCTTCTTTCTTTTGGAAAAGTTAAAGGAGGTTAACATGTAGAGCTTGTCTTCATCCACTTGGTAGCAGATGCCCAGGGCTTTGTTGTCTTCTTCCCTCATTTGATTTGGAAGAATTAGGGTTTTACTTTGTTTCTTTTTTGGGACCTCTGTCTCAGTTCCTTGCCTCCCATTTTGCCCTGACCGGACCCATGGTTTGAGGAAGAAACCTCCAGCTTTCAAAATCTCTTCAACTCTTTCTGTGATTTTGTCAAGTCTATGTAGGTCATTGTGGGAGGTTAAGAGGTCATCCACATAACTCTTCTTCAATGACTCTGCGTTCAACCTCCAAGTGAACGAAGTTGGGCAGGCTTGCCGTTTCCCTCATAGCCAACTGAGCAATGCAACAGCAGGTTTGTCCCCGATGTTGACTCTGGTGATTGCATATTCTCTGATCTCCTCTTCTGGGCTGTCCCTCCATAGGAATCTGTGCAGATGCATCTCCCGTTCTTCCAGCCAGACAGAGTTGTACATCTTTTTTATGTCTCCTAGAGCTGCATGCACACCTTCTCTGAACCTTAGCAGAACAGCTCTAATAGGGTTAAGAACATCTGGTCCCTTCAGAAGAAGATCATTCATGCTCACGCCTTTGTATTTCTGGCTGCTGTTCCATACAATACGAACTGGCGTTGTCACTGAATGAGGGTTTGGCGCCACCAGGTGGCTTACGTACCACACTGGTCCGTTCCATTTGTCCATGATTTGGTTGGTGAGTTTTATGGCTGCGCCTCGTTCGACCATTTCATGGATCTGGGTTGTATATGCGACTTTCCAGTCTGGCTCTCTGCTCAGTTGCTTTTCCATCCTGAGGAAACATGCCTGGACTGCATATTTGTTGTTGGGGAGAGAGGCAGGATCTACGGTCCAAGGATACTTCGCATCCCAATGTGGGGATGCTGTGTGAGCATCCTCCTTCTTGTAGGTGAGGCCTCCTTTAATGATCTCAAACTCCCTCTCCTCTGCCAGGGTCATTTCTTTTCCTCCTGGTGGGCAGTTTCCACATCGACATCCTCCACATCTCGGCTCACATGCAGCTCCAATGCTGTCCCAGTGCCACCACTCAAGGAACTCACGGTTACTGGCAGCTGTAAATTTGGTCTGAGCCCCATCCTCCTTCTGAAGTTGGGCTGCCTCGGTTGGGATTTCTTGATATTAGGCAGCTGCTGTCCTCATGGAGCGAGCAAAATGTGTTTTGGACTCGTATGCTGCCACCTCCACCTCTTCCAGCAAGTCGGGATGTGCTCCGCCCACTGTCTTCCCCAATGGACTTTCCCACAAAACGAGGTCTCCAACGATTTTCACCCAGCGAGCCTTCCCTCTCGGTGGCTAATGAGGAGCTCAACTTCCTTTGGCCTTTCCAATTCCTCAAGGTTGACATCTGGGAAGAATTTTTGCAACCGCTCGGGTTCAATCACTTGATGTACTTTAGCTATTTCATCCAAGCCGTAGCAGACCAGTTCATGGGCTCTCTGTGTTCCTTTTGGAGTCTTCACTCTGACCTTGAGGAGATACCTTCGTGTGTTCACCTTCATGGCCATTCCACCAACTCCATGCACAACTAAGGTTATCTTCTCATGTCTCAACCTCAGTCTCTCAGCAGCCTTATGGGTAATGTAGTTTGTATCAGATGCAAGGTCAATTAAAGTACCAATCTTCTGCCCTGCATTTGCAGTGACTTGCATCAGCATCATAATGACAGGAAGTTCAGAGAGCCCATTCCTCTGCAGAAGCTCCGACTGGCCTGCAGTTTTGAGTGCCACTGTGGTTCTGTTAGAGAAAGCCTTTACTTTTGATGTATTTCCCACCCTTACCCTCTTCACCTCTTTTGAGTCCCCCCTTTGGGCAGAGGAAATAATGGTGGTCTGGGGAACTGCCTTCTTTTTTACAGTCTGAGTTTTTTTGCGATTGTGTCATCCACACTCTCCAAGAGTTGAATCTTTTTTTACTTCAGGGGAGCCTGATGGCTCTCCCTGCCTTTGCAGGCTTTCCCAGTCTTTCCTCCATCCGTGAAATTCTCTCTTGCTTCCATTGAAGATCGGTATTGTGGTTGGCTTAATTCTCACTATTGGTCTTGCTGGTTGTTGGGATTGTTGTTGCACTCCTGTGCCTTGCTCAGCGATCCCCCGTGCAGTGGTAAATTATATAGTGTCTTTATTAGAAGGATAACCCATTGAGATGTGTCATCTCATTTTAGAGAGGGTCCTTATGAAAAAAATACAGAGAATACAATAGACAAAACAATACAACAAATACATCCATGCATACTGTACATAAACAGGACAAAACAAACTTGACAAAACAAAACGGAACAAAAACACAAGACATAAGCTCTCTTGAAACTGGCCGCTCCCACCCCGCCTGAATACCCACAAAATAACAGACTTCATGCATTAATGATGTAAACATGTAAGGCTAAGAGAGCAAAAACAGGAGTAGCAGCTACAGACATTGCATACATGCACATGCAGTAACATGCAATGACATGCCCATATAGATACACATAATACAAACATGCACATGCAGTATATAACTCATAATTCACAGGGCAGATTGTAAGAGACAGAAAATGAGTTGCAGATGAGTGAGAATGGATGCTTTAAACATATTAAAGGAGTTAATAGATCTAAGGGAACTGGGGAGATCGTTCCAGTCGGATGGGGCTTTATATTTAAAAGCACGTCGACCAACTTCTTTATTGATTCTGGTGGGGATGATGAAGTAAGGGTACTCTGTATTTCTTAGGCTGTATGGTGAGCTGAAAGGACGTAGATATTGTTTTAAATAGTGAGGATAGTTAAAGTGTATGCATTTAAAAACAAATAGCAGCCAGTGAGAGTGTCTTCTAAATGTGGGTGTTAACCAATTAAGCGACTCGTACATGATACAATGGTGGGTTCTATAAGGACACCTCAAGATAAATCTACAAAGACTGTTGTAAATTACATTAAGCGGGTAGAGGTTTGTATCTGAGGTATTCTGATATATGATATCTAAACAGTCTAATATTGGTAATAATAGCTGTGAAATTACTCTTTTTCTTGTCTGAAGGGTGAAACAGTTAATGGACCGGTATAATATTTTCATGCTGAAGTTTATTTTCTGTACCACTGAGTTTATGTGTGTCTTAAAAGAGAGTTGAGATCAAGCCAGAGGCCCAGATATTTAAACTCATCAACTCTCTCCAACTGTGTTCCATCTGAAAAGTTAAGAGATAAGGGCAGGGAAATTGGTCTAGTAGAAAAGAGCACACTGACAGACTTTTTTCTGTTCAGTAACAGTTTGTTAAGATGAAACCATCTCTGAACAGAGTCGAAGTCAGCCTGTAATGTGCACTGGATTTGTGAGATATTTGAGTGAGGGAAGTACAGTACAGTATCATCAGCATACAATTGGATATGGGTGTTAGAGCAGATTGTAGGCAGGTCGTTAATAAAAATTGAGAACAGTAGCGGCCCCAGGGACGAGCCTTGGGGTACGCCTTTGTCCATAATCATAAAGTCTGACTGAGTGCCATGATAGGAGACACACTGACGTCTGTGGTGGAGATATGAGTTGAACCAAAATAGAGATTGTCTTGAAAGACCAATAGCATACAGTTTGTCCAGGAGGAGATAGTGATCAACCATGTCAAAAGCTTTAGTAAGATCAATAAATATTGCACCCGTAAGCATACTGTCACTGAATGAAGAGAACAGATCATTTGTGAATTTCAGAAGTATAGTGGTCGTAGTAAAGTTAGGTCTGAAGCCAGATTGGAGTGGAGATAGAAGGTGAGAATCATTGAGATATTTGGATAATTGGTTAAAAATATTTTTTTCAAAAATCTTTACTATACTGTTTATAATTGAAATGGGTCTATAATTGTTAAGATCATGAGGATCACCACCTTTATGTAATGGATTGACTCTGGCACATTTCCAGGTTAATGGAACTTCACCTGTGGATAAAGATACATTAAACAATTCAGCTAGAGGAAACGCTAGAATATGTGGTGCAAGCTTTATGAACCTCATATTTAAGCCATCTGGCCCAACACCACTTCCTGACTTCTGATCACAGATGGCCCGTTCAACATCAGATGGAGTGATTTTTTTAAAGGAGAAGGAGTTGTCACCTCTTGGGATATTTGGAGGAGCATGAGAGTAAGGTGGGTCTGACAGTCGTGAGCTGCAAACAGAGGAGAAGTGATGGCTAAATGCATTACAAATTATAGAAGGATCATCAGTTAGATCATTATTAACTTTAATGCGATTAGGGCTTTTGTTGCCTTTATTTAGTATGCTATTAATTTTATTCCAGAATTGTTTGGGATTATTAAAATCATCAGCTAAGCAATCTTTAAAGTAGTTTGATTTGGCATTCCTTGTTTGGGTTGTGCATATGTTCCTTAAATCTTTGTAAATATTCCAATCAACAGTATCATTTGTCAAGTGATATTTTAGCCAGGCCTTATCTCTCTGTTTGAAACGACGTATGAGCTCACCACTGATCCAGGGCAGATGTCTGCCTTTCACCTTAATTGTTATCCATGGGGCATGCCTGTCTATAACATTGATCAATTCAGTGTAAAAGAAGTTCCAGGCATCTTCAACAGATGATATTAGTTGGAACCTGTTCCAGTTTATGTCAATCAAATCGCGAGTAAAGAGTTCGGTGTTCATGTTTTTAAGCTGTCTTACTTGGATATATCTTGGTGGCAAGCGAGGTATTTTGATCTTCCAAACACAAAAAATGATAGAATGGTCGCTGAAACAGTCAGTCAATACCCCAGATGCTACAATCCTGTCAGGATGGCTGACGAGGATCCAATCTAATAGAGACTTAGTCATGGGAAACGGATCAACTCTGGTTGGCTCACTTATAAGTTGAGTCAGGTTTGCACTGCTGATGAAGTTACGATCGTTGGAACATGACCGATCAAGCCAGTTCCGAGAGAGAGCGAGAGAGAGAGAGAGAGAAAAAAAAGGATCACAATCATCAAACGTCGCCTAAGAGAGTGTACTGTTCTCAGTGTGTCGTCCCTGACACAAATCAACAGTCAGCCAAACTCTGTTCAATGAAAGTCAGGATTCATCTCAGTTTGCTTTTATTAAGATGCCGGTGGTCAACTTTACCAAACAAGGAGTGAAACTGTAGAACAGAAACACAAAAAATACACAATTAGCTCAATAACATAACATGCACATACTAAGCATTTAGTAGTTTTCCCATAATGTAACACTCTACCCCACACAAGGCAAGCAATCAATCATTAAAGTTATTAAGCATCCCACATATATCACACAACAATTCTCAAACAAAGGTGTTTTCATGACTGAGTAAATAAATGTACACAAACAAAAACTTACAAGAGATGGTTTCAAGCCAAAAACAAAGAAAGGCAGTAGCAGCTTGTGTGTGTGTGTGTGTGTGTGTGTTTGCTCCTTGGCTGCTGGAGAAAACTGACTACTCCTGTACTGCACACCTGAAATTACTTGCATCAATTAGCTAAACAGTGCACACATGAAATGAGTTCTCCTAATTGCACATCACATGTCAACATCAAATGCAAACAATACACCCACTAGGGGGTGTCAAACCTATCTACAATAAACTAAATGCCTGGGACAGCACAGAGAGAGTGGAGAGGACGAGAGACAGAGAGAATAAAAAATAAAGAAGAAATGAATATGAAACTAAGAAAAAAAGATAATAAAAAGGAAATGAAATGCAAAGGAGATGAAAGGGCTAAGCATTCTACAGGCAGTGACCTACGTCACAGAGTTCAGTCACGACCCCTGGTAGTCATGATCGGGTAGAGCAGCCTCCGTCTGCGCATAGTCTCCGATGGAAACTGGTCACTGATGGAGTAGTTGGATCCCTTTAGCTCTCTACCCTTGGACATGACAGCAAACTTCATTTTTGAGTCGGTGACATTGGCCACGATGGGACGGGGCCTCTGCTGGTCCACCTTGGCTTTCCCCAGGCGATGGACCCTGGAAAAGCGAATAGCCCCGACTTCCTCCGTCTTCATTTTCAGTTTATCAGACAGGAATGACTTCAAAAGTTCTTTGGATTTAAGGTACGTTTCATTGTGCAATTCGGGAAGTCCATGTATAATTATATTGTCTCTCATGCTTCTGCATTGCAAGTGGAGAATGTCTTTAGTCATGATGACGATGTCCTTTTGGAGCTCACCTGTCAAACTTCTGAGATTGTTGACGTCGATCCGGAGGGAGGCGTTGTCGGCCTGTAGCACCTCGATCAGTGAGTTATTGAACTCCACAGAAGCTTTTAATTCTTTAACATCGTTTGTCAGATGTTCAAGTAGATCCAGCTTCTGTAGTTGAAGTTTTATAGCTGTTAGGGACTCGCAGATGTCACAGGATGAATCATCCAAATCGCTTGAGCCCATCTCAGTACGAGTGTGTTTGGTGTCGGGTTTGGTGTCCGCCGGCATAGTGTTGTTGTGATAGTATGCGTCGATATAGGCTTCCAAACCCTCTACCGTCTCGTTGACAGGTGAATCCAGTCTGTTGAAAGTTGTGTAGATCTCTGATCAGGTGAAGTGTAATGGCATAGTTGGGAAGTTTGTCACAGAGCGCTCAGCACTTCATGCAGACGGGGTGTGTTGTGCCCATGCCGACAATCCAATCCACGCTGTAATATTTCTCTATTGTATTGTCTTGTTCTTCTCACATTAAATTCAGCGTGTACTCCGTGCAGTCAGTCAGCAGTAGCCTACACTAAACTCAGGTTTTCTCAATTCGAGTCTGTTGTTGCATGCTCTTAGGGCCTTGACTCTTCCATCCAATTCATCCTTTGATTCTACAGGAATCCATCTCTCCCACGTTGACATCGCTGCGATAGCCTCATTTATTCTCTTGTCCAAGTGTGTGAGGTGCACTTCATAGCCCTCTAGATTGGCACTTTCAACAGGTACACCTCTCACTTTGTCATTGGCATTTTCTGCTTCAAGGATTGCCATTTCGAGTTCACTTTTCCCATACCTCGACCACAGGTTTGTTTGAACAATGTCTTTTATCACTGCTCTCTTTGCCTCAGCTTCTATTGCAGATCTTTCAATGTCGGCCTTTTGCTGTCCATCAAGAACTCCTGCCGCATCCTCCTCCTTAATTTCAGCCTCCAATCCAATCCTATAGTCATCATTGGCATCGAGCATCTTTCTTAAATGGTTTGAAAATGTAGTGAACTCCTCCTTCAACTCCACTTGAAGCATGCTGCTTGCTCCTCTTAAAATCAAGTTAGCTTGTCTGGTGAAGCTTCATTTTGCAGTGGTCCTCTCCTTCTTGAGCTCCTTGACCGTCTTCCCCAGGACTTCTTCCGCCATCTTGATTTCCTCCGCGTCAACAGCTTATCTCTGGAACTGAAGCCGTTTATCTTCAGGTCCAGGCTGCTCGCATTGGTTTTCAACTGTCAAGTCCCTTCTTAGTTTTGCTCCAAAGGACACAAGGACGCAACTCAGTGTTCCAAACTCAATCAACTTTTTATTTTTCCAACTCTGTTTTTCACATTGGTTGGCTTCTTTTGTTGAATTGGTCTGGTCAGTTAATAGTTAGAAGTTTAGCTGAATTAGGTTGTAAACCATTGGCGTCTTTGGGCTTAACTCTTGGTTGGTATCTTGAAGTTTCTTCTCTCCTCTCTGGAGTCTCCTTCTCCCTGGAGTTGGTTTGTTTGAGTGAGCACCTCTGTTCCTTTTCAGGTGCTCCCAATCTGTTGATGAGCAGCCATTTTGCTACTGCCCTCTGGGAATTGTAGTGCTGTTTGACTAGAGGTGTAGTTTTTTGACCATATCAGGAAGAGGGTTGGCAATGAAGGGTCCAAGCACTAAGTCAAAGCTCCAATTCCTGCGTTTTGACTCAAACAATGGTCATGGTCATATGACATTTTTCAAGTTGTGGCCATGTAGGCTAATAGAGTGGTTAGAAAATAGCATTAATGCACAACTGAAGAGGTGTGTAGAGTCCAGGTTAATGGGCTTGATATTGATTAGATACATGCATTGTGATATAATATAATGAGGCTACTAGTTTGAACTGATGGTGCTGCTGTCTGAACGTAGGACCTACAGCAGGTGGTGCTGTTCTACGCTATGCAGTGCACAGCAGCCTTTGTAATTAAAAGATAACTAAGATTATTAAGATGATAGGCTATTATAAACTTGTCAGACTTCACACAAGAGTTTGTGGTGCATGGTGTGACTACCAACATCATTGACTTGTTTCTACAGCTATTAAACTATCATGTGAACGGAGCTCTTATATTAGTCAATATTATTATTCTAACTGTGTTTTATGGGTGCATGTCTTAACTGTTTCATACAAGTAAGATTCCACAAACAATGGGATGGATGTAATGCTTTATTCATTGATATAAACAACATTACGCGCCCACTTCCTCAAACAACATCTGCTGTCGGGAGCGAGCGAGATTCCAGATAAATTGGGTGGCCACAAAAATCGTTACACCGGCAGAGTCCTGCTCCGCCGGTCATCAAATTATTAGCTCAGGAATGCGACAAAAACAAAGAAAATCTCCATGAATTCAATGCTCCATGGGGCGAGTAATCGATAGAAAAAAAGTCAAGTAAAAACAAAAGTAACATTTTGGCCTCTGTGAAGTGATAGCAGAATCTGTTCACCCTTTTACAAAAGGGATAGCTCACCCCCCAAAAAAACAAAGAAACATTTGAAGCAACAGCAGAAGCAAATACCAGTGTTGATCATTTGGACAAACCAAGTCTCCAAAGATAAGTGGTAGATATCGAAGTAAACTTCGATATATAAGTAAAATCGGGTTGGATTGGATTTAACCCCAAGTAATTTGAGTCCTCTGTAACCTCAATGCAGGTGGCTTGTCGTTTTGTTCCAGGTAACCATAGTTAAAGCTCTTAATTCTCCTGTCTATTTCCTTTGATGTTGTGTAGTTTTTAATCAAGTGTAGTATTAGCAGTTTCATTTCATATTGTGCCACGCCCTCCAAGATATCATGCATAATATCGACAGAGAAATTGTCACATGTATTGAAATACTGGAAGGAATTTAGAATGCAAGAACGTTTAACACCCATCACAGAGAAGTTTAGGAGTAGTCGTCTCCATTTTGTGGCAGTGTTCTGCATGAAGTGCTTGAGTCCACATAACTATCTTGGGTGAATCTTCTTTGAATTCTGTCTGAAAGTCCTCTATCTCAACTAGACAAAAGCGGCACCAATATCTGGCACTGAATGATTCAACAAAACCAAACAAACCGTGAAGACCCAGGTTGTCGCCTGTAATATGGACAATAGTTCCATACACTGGCTGATCATACAATGAGACCTTAATTCCATCCTTCTCCAGTATTTTAATATCTTGCACAAGTGGATCAAGTATTTTAGAAAAGGTGTGTGTTTTAATGTGTTGGGCATGGACAAAAGCGACCTAATGAATATTAATTCAATTACGCACAGTGAAATAGATTGCTCCTATTTTATGTAATTCCTTTTTACTCCCCAACGGATTTGCGCATTCAAAATCATCATAGAAAAGTTGCAACTGAATGCATGCTTCTGTTTTGAACTCTTGAACTGTAATCATTCTGCAGCATCTCTTTTATATTAGGGTGTTTGTAAATAAAATTTTATGTTTTCAAAATTGGGATATAAACAAATTTATCAGTAACAACAGCCGGATCATAGGTTCCAGTAGTCCGATTGCGCAGGGTATCAAATCTTGTACCAAGAACTTATTCAACTGGGTCTACCCTTCCCCACTTCTCTGTAAAATATTTCCTTCTCTTAGTTTCAGAATTTAAGACACCAAAAGGATTAAAAAAATTCTCAAAACACTTTTGATGGGTTCTTGTAAAGATAGACACTGCTTCACGGATATTTTAGCTTGATTATGGATATTGTGGAAGCTGACCACCACCAAGACGCTGAGAGGATATTTCACAAGAAAAGTTATTTATTTAGGGAAATTAACATAGGTGGGGACGTGGGTTGGGGAATTTAATGCAATCAAACAGAAATCGTCTTCCCAACAAAGTCCTTTTAGTAGAATGTCCAGGTTGTCTAGAAATAGAAAAGCATTCCATTAGACACAATTCAACAGCATCGATCAATCTTGGAGAAACAGTGGCGTGTGTATCTTACCGCCCGACAGCATCCTATGCAGAGGTAGAGTCAGCCTTCTGTGCTGAGGTGAGCTCCAGCTTTTGAACCCAGGTGTCATCACTTGGTGATTAGGCTCTCCGTGATGCTGTCCAGATGCCCCTGGACACTGGTCCCAGTCTGTGACAAGAGAACTTCATTAGTCTTGCTATTCAAATTAGTCACCGTTTGCAAACAGTTTAGAGCCTGATCGTAATGGGATGTTTTGGTCACGATTAGGTATCCTCCAGAATCACTTTTATTGCCACAATATGCAAGATGAACCATAAGGACGTTTTCTGCCGTATAATTTATATTCTGCAAAATGTAAAGGAAAAAAAACTTCTATTCATCTCTGCGTATCTCAGGCCGATAGTGATAGATCTGTGAGGGGCCAAATCATACAAATATCACCCCAATATATCGCTCGCTGATTACAGATGAGCGTGGTTTTTGCATGATTTCACAATGATCTTGTTTTAAGGGTCAATATTAGGGACAGAACAATGATTCTTATCATATACTTTAATTGAACTGTAACCTTACTTTGATGAACTTCACAAGGTAGTCAATAGCTTGTCTGGCTGAGAGCTTTCCTGGTCTGTTGTTGCGGCCCTGAGGTGGTGGTGGCATGAGGTGGATAGCAGCAAGAGGGAGGACATCTCACTGTCCCATCCTGAAAATACGAGAAAAAAAAATACATGTGACTTAAAAGCTGTGTTTCCATTTGTTTGAAAAACAATTCACCATTCCATTATTATATTCCTTTAATTCAAGCATACCATTTTTCAGTTCTGTTGTGGTGTGTTGAAGGTCGCCTGTTTGGGTGAGGCCACGGCTTTGTTCAAGGACTTTCTGCCTGTAGACAGTAGGCCACTTCTCCAGGAACTTTGCAGCGATGTCATCACCAAACACCAGACTGAAATCCTGCTTGGAATACAATATGGTTGAGTTACATTGTTTGGCATAAATAGGTTGTTTGCTTGTAATCTCCCAACCATCAACAAGATAACATGGGAACCAAAGTAGGTAGTAAAAAGTCCTTTTTAATTTCAATTAGACTTTAATTGCTCCTGATGAGCAGGTTGGTGCCTTGCATGGTTTCCTCCACCATCAGTGTATGAATGTGTGTGTGAATGGGTGAATGTAATGCACAATCTATGT
The DNA here is from genome assembly GCF_963280865.1 of Gymnoscopelus braueri. Lineage (NCBI taxonomy): Eukaryota > Metazoa > Chordata > Actinopteri > Myctophiformes > Myctophidae > Gymnoscopelus > Gymnoscopelus braueri. The sequence goes on along the minus strand of NC_137620.1, from coordinate 1,405,883 downwards.
AAAGCGCTTTGGATAAAAGCACTATATAAATGCACCATTTAACCATTATTAAGGCAAGGCAGTTGAAGAGCCACATACCATTCCTGCGATGTCTAGGAATCGTGGAAAGGTGGTGAATATTTCAGAGGACTTCATTGGGTCATGAACCATTGCTTGGCGATGGGTGAAGGTCTGTTTCATCTTCTCCTTTATGATTGCTTCATCAGTTGTATGCTATCAGTGCAATGGCCTCACAACACTGGGTTTCTGTGGTTAGCTGGTTTTCCTCACGGAAGGGAGCTCTGTCGCCAGCATTTGGACCACCTGTAACAGTGTAGAAACCACACATACTGCTGCAATATTTTCCAGTGATATGCATTTACTATAACGATCCATCTTCACAGTTGCTAGACAGTGGACTGGGGGAAACATGACATGTTGCACTGGTTCTTCCTGTGTATGTGTGTGAACACGTGACTTCCAGACCAGGCCCGACACAGGACCATATGTATCGAGTGAGAGAGTTTTTAAGCATTATAACGTCTAATGGCAGCCTCATCTGTTGGCCAAGTTGAACAGTGTCAGGCCAGGGTAGTTGACAGTCAGCGTGTGAGAAGAGAGCAGTCCCATCCTTTGGATGCGGGTAAGGGCGCCTGTCGGCAACTGGTTCAGAATGAACTGCCGGAAAAGCATATACTTCACATATACCTGTGCCTGCACCATTGCAATACAGGAGAGTACCACGTAGTATGTAGTTGCAGGTCACCCTCCCATGGTCCGTGGCCCCGCATCCTGCTCACCATTTCAGGAAGCCACGGCATACCATGCTCTGAGTACTGCTAACATCTCACCAGCATGAGTCCTCATGTGTGTCTTCAGTCTGTCCTTTTGACTGAATCTGTGATTACAAACTGCACAAATGTATGGTCTGTAGTGATCAATTCTCTTAAAGAATTTGTCACAAACACGACAACGTTTCAGCTTGTCAGCCGATCCGGGTTAAGGATAGTTTCCTTCAAGGTCAGGAAAACTTCGAGAGGCGTAGGCTCTGCCTCGGCGGCTCGCAGCAGCACCTTGTTCCCACGGGTCCAAGGGACCTTCTTGCCCCCTTGACCATGCGGTAGTTCACACAGGCGAACTGCCTCAGGTTCAACGCCTGAAAACCTGCCAGCAGTACTGCCTCGGGGTCCCGCTGACTGCCCCTCACCACTTCCACCAGCCTGGGGAAGATGAAGGGGTAGCGGAAGTTTGCGACATGCTCGATCAGCCTGCGGACATGGGTCGTGTGGTCTTCTGCAGCCACAAAGCTACAATATTGCCCCGGCTCAGTACCCCGGAGTTCTTGCATAGCCACGTCAATTGTCACTGGTTGCGAGCAGTACAGGTCCTCCACCAGTATGGTGACCATGGCTTCCCAGGATGGCGTCATTGGCCCCACAAAGCGGAACATCCTGCGAATCCTACTCTGTTGCAAGGGATCCGTGCACCACAGTGCTAGAGGCGGAGGGTCGTGGCAGACGCTGGCCAAGGAGAAGAGGGGCCAGTCCCATCACCCCACGTCTGTTTGTCCGGCACCAAGGCTGGCTGTGGTAGAACTCTTCGAGTGCCAGCTCGGTCTGGAAGGCCTTACAGGTGGGCTCGTAGCTCCCCATGAGGAGATTTGTGGCACAGATATCTCGCAGGTGGCCCGTCAAGAGGTCCAGGACTGCCCGGTTGACTGTGTGCAGGCCCTCCCCCTCCGGAGGGTCCCGAAAGGGCATCTCTTTTGGGTTGTGCCATAGGGAATTTTGGAGCCCTCAAAAAGCACCACGCCTCCACCCTTGCCGGAAGATGCTACCCTCCCACTTGAGGTCCTCCATGTGCTGCAGGTCGCCCTCCTCCGAAACATGGCATTCGTGTTGGAGGAGAACACAGGTCGCCACCGCGCCCGAGATGGGGTGTCTCGTGTACGGCACCTGAAACAGAATCAGAATGTATCAGCTTTATTTAATTGTCACATCGCAGGTTTACAGAAGTACAATAAATGGGTGAAATGTATTCTTGTGCACAGTTACCATTGTATCTTGAACTTGGTCTGCTTGCTGACGAAGGCGGTCACATTTTTCTCTCCTCCTGACCCTTATCTCTCCAAAAAATTGGCAAGACAGCTGCCCTGGATGTCAAAAGGAAATCTTCAGAGACAGAGGAAGGTCCATCTGCTCCTTCTGCCAAGCAGCTTAAACTGTGGGATACCAAGAGAGCGTCACAGAAAAGTGTGGATGGTGCCATCATTAACTTTGTTATTCACGGCCTGCAACCTCTCAGTGTTGTCGAACAGCAGGGTTTTAAAGATCTTGTGCATCACCTGCAACCAGGGATCGTTGTCATGTCTCGCGGTACAGCGAAAAACAAAATTGAAATTAACACAAGAAATTAAGAATAATCTAAAGGCTGCCATGAGTAAGGTTGAGTCCATCGCCACCACTACAGATTGCTGGACAGCACACAGACAGGGATTCATCGGTGTCACAGCTCATTGGATAGAGCCTGAGACTATGAAGAGATGCTCTGCTGCTCTTGCATGCAAACAAATATTAGGGTCTCATACCTTTGCTGTACTTGCTGGTGCCCTGACTGACATACAAACAGAGTACAACATCCGTGAAAAGCTAGTACGCACAACAACTGATAATTAATCCAATTTTATTAAAGCTTTTCGATTGTACGGTAATGATGAAAACAATAACACTGAGCAACCAATCCAGGGGGCAAGGCCAAGTCAAACCGGAGGAGAGGGCAGTGAAGAGGAAGAGGGTGAGGGTGAACCTGTTGAGTTTGTTGAAGCTGGGGGTTGCATTTCACAACTGTTTTCTTCTGTCAAAATGTAAAGTGCGGCATTGTATAACTCCTATAGTTGTAAAATGCATCTATACAACAACATTCATATAACATTTTAAAGAATGAAACAATTTTTCCTTGATCAATTCTTTTTATTTATAAATAAAACAATATATTAAACATAAATTAACAAATCATATTTTGGACCTAAAAAGAAAATCTAAAAAAAAAGTATTAATTTTTTGGGCAATTTTGTTCTTTGGCTTTTCCCCCTCTCTGGCTGGCTTGCGGCTGTTAGTATTTCTTCATCGTCGATGTCGGGGTGTTGAATTGGTTGAGGTTGGGCTAGTTCAGGTTGTGATGAGGCTGATGGTTGGCTGTGTGTATGTGGTGAGCTGAGTGCGGTGACCAAAAGATTGGGGGTATAGTGAATGGTGAAGGTGCCTGTGCGCAGTAGGTGCTCTTCTATGGATTCTGGGGTGGTGAGGGTGTGTTGGAGGTGGTTGGTGTTTAAATAGTGAGTGAGTGTTGCTGCTGTTAGTTTGAGGGTGACTCTGTGTAGGGGTGTGGGGGTGACGATAAGTGTGCCTGATGTTTGTGATTTGTAGTCCGTTGATTTCTGCCGCCAACTGCAGTGTGCACATTTATTGTATTCAGTGTTGGGGTCGAAGTGCTCGTAGTGTTTATGGCAAATGGTGCAGTGCATTTTGGTGGTGATATTACTGGCGGTGATAGGTCCGGTGATGGTCGTGATGGTGTTGTGTGGGTGTGTTTCTATTGTGAGTGCTAGTATGTGCTGTGGGATGTGCATGTTCTGTGTTTGTGTGATTGTGGTGGATAAGGTGGCTGTGAGTGAGGTGTTGAATTTTTTGAGGTGTGTGAAGGTGTATGTGGAGTGATTTGTAATGGATGCGATTTGTGATTCCCAGAGTGTGATTGTAGTCTTGCCGGTTAGATCTGCTGTGGTGAGGTCGTAAATTTGTGTTGGTCCTTGGAATGAGTTGCAGGGTCTGGTGGGTGGATTTCCAGTATGTTGACTGTGATTTTTCCAATCAGACAAGACAAGACATTATTAGCTTATGTTAGGTTACTTGTGATACTAGCCCTGGTCCGGAGCATTAATGAGTTCTCTCTAACGTCCTGCCATGCGCTCGGCTCTGCTAATAGACAAGGAATTCCACTGCCCTGCGAGGACACCAACTTATAGTAAAAATAAACCAAATCACTTCGCTACTCACCGAAACAAAGACTGTTTTGGGTTGTTAAAAGTCTATTCTCGGAGGTGGGAAGCCTCTCTCAGCCCCCCCACCTTCTGTACAATACGCTTTTTGGATGGAAAAGAAAATATTTCAATGGCAAGAGAAATCTGGTCAATAGGAAAAAAAACATTGACCCATAAAGAGCGCAGTGGAGCAACCCAAAGCATTTTCTCCTGCCGGTAAAAATATTTTATTTTCTGGCCAAAAGTGTATTTAACATCGAAGGTGCGGTGCTGAGAGGCTTCCCACCTTCGAGAACAGACTTACAACGACACAAAACAGTCTTTGTTTTGGTGAGTAGCGAAGTGGTTTTGTTTATTTTTGAATACAGTTGGAGCTTTGTATATGAGCAGAGCGCTCCAGGCCGAGCGCTTTGTGGTGGGCGCGTTGAAGAGAATTCACTCACGCTCTGATCCAGATACATGACTGGATCTATCAAATAGTTTGAATAATATATATATATATATATTTTACAACAATACGGAACATATAGGTACTTCTGAAGGATCGTATAGAAATTAAACATGTACTCCTAGATGGAGTAACCACTTCATATAAAAAAAAAAGGATGATATATGACCATCTTGTGATTCAATGCTAGTAGTGCAAGTCTATATTTGTTATTTTTCCAAACAAATCATTAAGGGTGCAGTCACACCGAATTTGAGTGAATACGTTTCATTATCATTGAATAGAAAAAGTTAAACTGGTGTGTGCTCGAAATAGTCAAGCAGTTTAATGATGAAGCATGACTCCAGGCTACTTACTTGTTGCTGGTGTGTTAGGTCTTGTGTGTCCTTGATCTGCAGGGTGAGCTGGTTTGGTGGGGGTTCTTGTTTGAATTGTAGGACGGTTGAGGTTTTCTGTAGTTGTGAGGTGGCGTTAAATTGTATGTCATAATGGCCGGTATCTGTAATACAAATATTCAATAAAGACATTTAGTGGTTATGGTAATATTGTTTTTGTTCTGTCTGTGTAGGAGTATGTATGTATATATATATATATATATATATATATATATATATATATATATATATATATATATATATATATATTATATATATATATATAAGTCCTATAAGCCCCCAGGCCTATATAGCCTATACTGCCCCATAAAGCCAAAGTGCAGTATCTACGGATAAAAAAACCCACTGAATAATGGGATTAAAAGTCATTCAACTGGTCAGTCAAATGACATTACACTAATTGTGTAATTTTATTCCTTAAAATCTTGAAGGCTAATTTGACATTTGGGATCCACAAACATTTCGGTGTGGCCAAAGGTAGGCCTACTGCATTTTGGCTTTGTAGGCCCTAAGTATATGAAATAACATTAATAAAAGACCAATGGAAATCTTCAAATGAGTTGATATAAGTGAACTTACATGTATTGAATTTGTTGCGGATGTTGAGTAGTTTGCTGCTGATGTTGCTCCTCGGCCTGAAATTGTTTGTGGTGTGTCCTCGTGAAACAAACACCCTGGGTGTACGTATTTTTTGACGTTTGCAGTTGAAAATTGAAGTAGTTGGTTTGCGAATTTTTGATACTAATTTTCTCTGCTGTGATATTAAATAGGAAACCTATGGCAATGGTTTCATTGTTGAATTCGTCTAGTCTTGGACATTTCTTTGAAGTTGCCATTTTGCATGAGTGTTTGTCTGTTAATTAGAGTGATATTTATAGTGGGATATTTTAAATGGAAGTCAGGTGTTTGAAAATCTGGTTTCTTTAGATGATAGATTAGTTTAAAGTAATTATCATTTGCAAAATATATGTAATTGTATTTGTGTGTAAGGTGTATTTTTGTTTTAAAGTTACTTCCATCATGTTGTTGTTGAAATTGCTTCTTTCAGATATACATTTGAGCGATCCGTAGAGCAGTTATTGAAGTTAATATGCATATGCAGTTATTTATTTGTTTTCTTTTGGTTTAATAAAGAGATTTTATGTAGTGGAAAGAGCTAAATAAATCAGTCTGTATTAGTATGGTTATACTACTCTGTATGTATGTCAGTCAGGGCACCAGCAAGTACAGCAAAGGTATGAGACCCTAATATTTGTTTGCATGCAAGAGCAGCAGAGCATCTCTTCATAGTCTCAGGCTCTATCCAATGGGCTGTGACACCGATGAATCCCCGTCTGTGTGCTGTCCAGCAATCTGTAGTGGTGGCGATGGACTCAACCTTACTCATGGCAGCCTTTAGATTATTCTTAGTTTCTTGTGTTAATTTCAATTGTGTTTTTCGCTGTACCGCGAGACATGACAACGATCCCTGGTTGCAGGTGATGCACAAGATCTTTAAAACCCTGCTGTTCGACAACACTGAGAGGTTGCAGGCCGTGAATAACAAAGTTAATGATGGCACCATCCACACTTTTCTGTGACGCTCTCTTGGTATCCCACAGTTTAAGCTGCTTGGCAGAAGGAGCAGATGGACCTTCCTCTGTCTCTGAAGATTTCCTTTTGACATAGTGAGCTTCATGTATTTATCCAGGTTAATCCGGTGCTTTCTCTAGAAGTGACATATCCAGGTGAATCCGGTGCTTTCTCTAGAAGTGACAAAAAGTAACATTAGTTAACCTACTTTCCCAGGTCACTAATGCTATCAAACGAAGAACATGTTCCCATAGCACTGCTAAAAATAAATCACAAAATTAACCCAACAAGGACTCTCCCATACTGAGAGAGAGATGAAACAGGGGCCCCCACGACACTGCATACAATAGTGTTCCAGATTAAACTTTTTCATAGATTTCAGACATAGCTTCATTGACTATCATCATTGTTGTGTAAATTCAGGTTATGTGTTCATTGCAGACATTTCACCACTTAAACCCTCAATTAGTACTTCATTTGCCCCCCCCCACACACACACACCCCAAACCTCTTTGCCAAAATAGCTGATTGATAGGCATTGTGAGCTTGTAGATCTGCTATTTTGGTTAATGTACCCCTCAGAATAGGGATGCTAGGGTTAATCAAGTGGTTAATGTAAAGAACAAAATCCTATCACACAAAGATTTGGCGGACCCCCTATAGTAGCTCTGAGGACCCCCTAGGGCTCCTGGACCCCCTATAGAAGCTCTGAGGACCCCCTAGGGCTCACGGACCCTGTGTAGAAGCTGACACAGCATGTAATGATAAGCTAATGTAACGTTAATGATTTGATTTAGCGCCGTTACTTACCTCTATGTGTTTTTTCAGATTTGAAGGAGAATTCTTGTAAGCCAGAAGCTCATTGACTTTAGGTTTGCACAGGACACAGTTCATTCGCCAAGAATCGTTCTTTTAGCCGACAATGGTAAACATTTCCCGCAAATACGGCCATGGGTGGGCAATGGCTGGTTGTGGTTGATCGTCTGATTCATCTGGCTCGTCCTGCGTCGAGTCTGCAGTGTTGACCGTTTCAATGTCACTTTCCTCCTCAGTGTCGCTCATGTTTCTGCCTGGTTCGGTTCCGCAGTCCTCCGGACCTCTCGTTCAAAACGTGAAAACAACAACACAGCCGGCGGCTTGAGATACGCATCCATGTGTGTGGTGGTGGTCTGTGTTTCCGGGTTTATAGCCAATGAAATGTATTAACATTGGCAGAGGGCCAATCACAAGCTGGGATGTAGGGGACTAGCCTGGTAAACCCTCCCTCCGGAAATCTCATTTCCATTTGATTTCAGGAGTGAGTCTGGCCTGATCTGCCTTTCTGCAATATTGGCTGTGCTGGAGTTGGGCGGGAGTAATACCGTTGACTGACAACCCCTTCAGCCAATGATAATTTTTCCCCTTCAGCCAATCAACAGTTCACCAGTCTAATGTGACGCAACGGGACTTTTGAGACGATCCATGCCCAAAATGGGTTGCCTTATTCGGATACATGGGTGTCACTGCCCGCCCCTACCGGTTCTCTACATTTTTATTTTTAAATAGGCTTTGTCATGATTAATTGACCACATATATGAAGTTAAACAACTAAATTCTATCCAAACGATATCTTATAAGTAAATTCCGTGCCTCAAAATAGAAGTTAGAGAGCTTTTTGAAGTAAAAAAATTGCGGAGAAAATAGCGCACAAGAAAAAGATGGCTGCCGTTCGTGTTTTGGGCTCACTCGAACTCGCCACCTGATTGGCCAACGTAAGCTGTCAATCACAGAACAATGAGCGACGACGCTGATAGGCGCGGCCGTTTGGCATACACAGCCAATATTGCAGAAAGGCGGTTCATGCCAGACTCACTCCAGGAATCAAATAGAAATGAGATTTCCGGAGGGAGGGTTTACCAGGCTAGTAGGGGACCACGAGTAACGCTTCATACGATTGGCGGAGACTGGAACCATCTACGGGAGCTGTTTTTTTTTATTGTCTAAAAAGAGATTCCTTCGTCTAATATTATTTTAATCGGTGGCATGCATTAAAATAAAAGTAACGAGCCTGTTTTGAAAATGTACTCAGTAGAAAGTACAGATACTTGTGTTAAAATGTAACGGATAAAAGTAAAAAGTACTCAGTAAAGTACAGATACTCGAAAACTTCCCATCTCTGCGTTCAGGGCATACTCGTCCATACTCGCCTAGGAGAATGAATGTAGTGAAGTAGAAAGTACAATATTTGCCTCTGCGATGTAGTGGAGTACAAGTAAAAGTATTGAAAATTGGAAATACTCCAGTAAAGTATAAGTACCTAAATAAAAGTACCTAAAATTTGAACTTAAGTACAGTACTTGAGTACATATACTTAGTTACTTTCCACCACTGCCTGCTGTGAGTGTTAGACAGCTCATAACCTCACTGCTGTCTCTCACAACATCAGAGCAACCCCTCAGCACAGCAGCACTAAAGCTTTATAATGTCATACTCAAAGACACATTTTAAGTCGCTTGATTCCGTATTTAGATATTTGATGTTCATTTAACTAGACTAATTGTAGTAGTAATAATAGCAGCAACAGTAGTCGTAGATTTGTGGTTTTGTAAACCTTGGATTTTGCATTCTACTGTGGTAAGAATGAACCAAAAGGCACTTCTTATGCTTTTCCTGTCAACTAAAAAGGCTGTGGTGCAGTGGTTTCCAACCTTTTTTCCTTGGAGCCCCCTGTCTTACATCTGCTCACAGCGCACCGCAACACATTGTGAGCTTATACATGCGCTATTTTTCAAACTTGATTGCAACATTTTTTTTTATATTTCTGACAATATAAGGTCCTGACCAAAATAAGGATGCCAGGTTAAAAGTGGATGAGAGCAAGTTAAGATTTATGATGTTTTAAAGGACGGCCCAAACCCCAGGTTTGGAACACTGCCATAAGGCACTGGTGTGGTGTGTGTGCTCACTCCTAACAGTCGGAAACGTGGGTCTGTGCAGAAAGTAGAGCAAGGAGAACAACGCAAGGTTAGTCGTTCAGTCTGCTGCATTGTGCAGAGAGAGAGAGCTGGCGTTTAAGCAAAGCTCTCCACCTGGGATCGTTGTGGCTGTTCTTTGTAGGGCAGTCATCCAGCACAGCGTATATTGCATGACGTGGTGCGTGGGTGTAGCCCCCCGCTGTGAATCCGCTGGCGGAGGGTGGAAGTCTGCCGGGGGCAATCAGAGTGCACCGTGCTATTGTGTGCTGTCGTCTGATAATGCACATGGGTGCAATTCCTTAGCGGTAGAATCTGATGTTGGTGTGAAACCTCAGAATAAGCTTTCCTTCACATTTCAATCAGAAGGAAGAAATGAATAAAACAGCAAGAAAGAGAGGAGATGGAAACTGAGGGGAGGGGTATAGTTAATTTTTAACACATTGAGTGCCAGGTACTATGCATCCGCTTCATCCGCGGGGTGCCAGACAGTTTTTTACTGTGTTTTGACGATGTTTGGAGAACCGCAGAAGCCACACGGATTTAAACTAAAAGTGTCCGGGGTGGGGGAGGGTCCCGTTGAAAGTGGCTCGTTTTCACCACAAAAAAAAAAATCTGTTCTAGACGTGTTTTTCTACAAATCCTAATACAGGAGTGGACGGAAGTGACGTTTTTTGGGATGACGTCACATCCGTCCATTCCTTCTATCAGCGTCGAGGGATCATTCCTAAGTTGTGTTAGAGCGCCCTCTTGTGGAATTCTCTCTCAAAAAGAAAACATTGGAATGGACGCAGATCTACGTTTTTTGTTGAAAAGGTAAAATAATAGCCTAATCCTGGCACAGGGATCAACAAGCTTGAAATAAGCCTGGGCACTGAATGAGTTAATTTGTAGCAACATGGGGTGCATGGGGTCCATGGTGATGTGTATGTGGTTAAATCTTAACATTGTAAATACTGTACATCTGTATATAATTCAGTTCATTTGTAGCACTGTGGGCTGCATGCCCCCAAGGGCCTAGCATTGGCCTTTGAAATTGAGTCTATATAGGAAGTGACAGTTCATATGAATGGCTTGTAGTTTAGCTGTTGTCAGAAATATTTTTTCTCAATGCAAGTGGGTGGGTTTTTGACGAACTTTAGACTTGGTTTTATTATCTTAATAAGCATTGTCATAAATACTATATGCTTCCAGTCGCTAGTTTAAAGTCTTCTTTCAATCACCATGATATGCGTTTTTGCGAACGCAGCGCAAGGAGGTGCACCGAAGGCGCGCCTCCGCGCAAGTGGAGCTTACTATGAAACCGTGCTCGGGTTCTGTCTCTCTCTGTGTCTCTGTGTGCACTGCCTGTGTGCAGCTTCTCTGAGATAAGTAAATGTCCAATTTAGACGTACCATACATCAAATGAAAGGTCTTTGAAAACTGAACACACCTGTCAAGGTTGTGTTTAAGCCCGCCCCTTCCCCCGGAAGCCACGCCCCGGAGAAGGCTCCTAAAAACTCCCCATTGAAACCAAATGTTAAATGAAAAGTGCCCGAATCGCTCCGAAACTTTTTCTACCCCCCCTAAGTGGGGGTCTACGAACGAATACTTCGGGCTCAGATTTTGGCTCCGCCCCCCGGAAGTGGGTGAAACAGGCACTTCAAACACTTTGTTGAATTGTTCAAAAACATTCAAAGTTTTTTTTTTGTCAATTTGTACTTTTCTAAGATGCTCCTTTTAACGCAGATTATTATTATTTTTTTTTGGTTACTTTTTTTTAAATATTTTTTTTTCATATTTATTTTACTTTTTTTGCGTTCGCTTCCCGCGTTCGCGCATCTTACTTGTGCTACATTATGGTCCCATTTATTTAAACATTGACGTTAAAGCAGGATATGCTCTAGGAGGGGTGGGATGATTTGATTGACAAGCTGCACAACCAATAGCATGCATTTCCGGTTGCGTCAGCTATGACGCGATATAGAAAGATGGCGGATTTGAAATTCCTGAACAACCGGTTTCATTTAGGGTCTGTAAAAACCAATGGCGTCACTTTGTCCATTCATTTTTACAGTCTATGCATGCGACCCATATATGATGTGTATGTAGTTGGAACGCTGGTGATAGCTTTGGGATTCTGGGACTGTGAGAGTGTACTATTGGAATGAAAATGGACCCTTATGGGTCTGTAACTCTGAGAGCATACACATGTAATCAGATAGACCTCTGGTTATGTGTACGCTCTCATAGTTAAATAAACACTGAGGATTCGACAGTGTGATTGGCGTCCGAGAGATAAAACAGCCTATCAGACGGGTCCGTGGCCTAATGCATCAAACCGGTGGTCCATGAAATGAAGAACGGTTTGAGAATCACATATCTGTTCCTCGCCTCTCGTGGAACTGAGGCTTTGCGCTCTCTCTCTCTCTCTCTCTCTCTCTCTCTCTCTCTCTCTCTCTCTCTTGCTCTCTCGCTCTCCTCTCCTCTGCATGGATGTGTGAAGCAGTGGTGGGAAAAAGTATTCAAATGTTTTACTTAAGTAAAAGTATCAATACTGCAATGTGTAAGTGCTCTGTTACAAGTAAGAGTCCGGAATTCAAAATTTACTTGAGTAAAAGTACAAAAGTATTGGTATCAAAATGTACTTAAAGTACCAAAAGTAAAGGTACTACAATGTTTGAAAATAGCAGATCTACAAGCTCAAAACGCGTTGTGGCGTTGTGAGCTTGTAGATCTGCTATTTTCAAATAGCCTAGGTATAAAATAGGGCTAAAAGTGGTTAATTTATGTTTTATAATGCAATACATTTATATCCGCAAAGTAACTAGGAACTAACGTTTTCAAACAATTGTAGTGGAGTAAAAGTACAATATTTGCGTCTGAGATGTAGTGGAGTACACACAGAGAAATCAAAGGGCAGTTTTGTACCTTAAAAGGTACAAAGGCTTCGTCGCCCCAGCAGTACCCTAGGGTACAGAATTGTACCTTTAACATTGGTACATTATTGTACCTTCTTGGTTGTACCCCTTAAGAACATTTATGTACCTAGCAGGGTACAGAATTGTACCTTTAACATTGGTGCATTATTGTACCTTCTTGGTTGTACCCCTTAACACATCGACCGCCAGAGGTTAATCTCATAATGTACTCACCAGTGCCAAGGTGTTTTTGTTGTTTTTTTGTTTTTTTCATGTCGCCATAGATCTTGTTAAAATCCTTAAGATTGAGCTCTACACGGTCTGTTTACATCCGCGAGATCTCCCTGTATCTCCCAGTGAAGATCGCGTGTCAAACGGGGCATCCATGTTGTAGTTAGAGCGGATTACGTTAAACAGTGAAATGCGAGGAGAAAAAACTACAGGAAGAGAATTGAGTTTCAGTTTCGTCTGTAGAATGGGAGCGGGCGTGATCGTCAAAACCGGATCCCAAATAATTCTATTTCCGGTCATCAAACCGGAAACGGAAGTGGATCAAAAAAATTCCGAAAGTGAACCCGGAAGTGAATAGTGCGAAAAGACCGTGGACCGTAGGGCTACGGTCTCGGCGCTTAACAGTTGGATTTAACGGACCGTAGGACTACGTTCTTGGCGGTTAATGTGTTAAGAACATTTGTGTACCCTAGCAGAGTACAGAATTGTACCTTTAACATTGGTACATTATTGTACCTTCTTGGTTGTACCTTTAAAAGAACATTAATGTACCCTAGTGGCAACATTGTACCTTATGTCACAATGCAAATATGGATCCAGAAACAAAAACAATCAAGATTCAATAACTTTTATTTTCTGCCCCAAATGGGTTTCAATGCTTGAGAGTGCAACATGTTCAGTGCAACACAGTGCAAATATAAAAATAAAATAAAAACGAGTCTTATACTGTAAACCAAATCAAACCTTAAAACATTGGTTCTCAAAGTGGGGTCCGGGGTCCTTGAGGGAGGTTCCAGGGGGTCCCCAGCAAAAGTAGTTAATGTAGAATCACAATCACTGACTGGGGGTCCCTGGCATAAAACATTTTCAGATTGGGGTCCGCAGCCAAATACATATCAATTTGGGGGTCTTTCGCATGCAAAAGTTTGAGAACGTAACTTATCTTAGTGCATTAAAAAAAAAAAAACATGTGAAATGCTGTAAAACTGTATAAAACAACAAAAACATGCAGCATGCGTACAATTATTTCAGTGCTGAAACAACACTGAAGCATCGAGCCTGTTGAGCCGTTCATTAGTCAGTGTTGGATCGCAAACACTAAAACAGTTGTACACATCTGTCACAAAAATAATTCCTTTAAAAAAAAAAGCCAACATCTACACAAAATGTTTCAACGCAACATACAAATTATCGTCCACTGTATATGTGTCAAGTGATCCAATTCGTCTCCAGGTTTGAGCAACGTCCAGTCAGTGGTCTACTTTTACACGATACGCATGAAAATGTGTGTCAAAGGACAATGGAAGCAACATTTTACTGGCAAGCACCCACATGGTATCAATGTTAAGAATGTATTTGATCTGAACAAACACAGGAATCTTTTCAACGTGTAAAAGGTCTAAGGTCAAGACATCTCCAACAGCATACTTGATGTTGTCTAAAGTTAATTCAGAGACACGTTGACTGACTTTGTCATGTAATTATATAGCTCTGAAGTTAAAGTTATCATTTATTTTTAGAGCAGTCTGAAGATCAATGGGAAGAGACAAAAATGGTGCGCCGACACTTTTACCAGGCACCTTTTCAAAATCACCCAAGATGTTGACAGGTGAAAATTCCCAACATTGCTTGAACTGGTGACGATTGCTTAGTGTCGCAGATATGTTTAAAAAATGTCGAGTGTTCCTAGCCAGGTTCTTAAAATACTGATGTTTTCCTTCAAATCTCATACACCAAAGAGAACGAAGAGGACCATACATTAACATAAGTCTTGGATAATGTATAAGGAAATGACATTTAGGTATTAGAACAGTTCCAAATACCTCTGTCATCTCAGAAAGGAATTTGTGAACAAGTACATGCAGACATGCTAGTTCATCTTTCCGCACCTTAGCTGCCATGACAATATCTGCAATTCCTCGCAATAATAAGAACACGTGCCAGTATCTGCTGCCAGGAGGAACACGGTGCCCCATTATAAAAGGCAATAATCTGAAAAGACACCATTTTTGAGTAGCCGTTCCTACAATCCCTGAGGTTTGGAGTCGTTCAGACAACAGCACAGGCTTATTGGCCTTGTCATTCTGACCTAAGGAAAGTTTTTGAAGCTCTTCATTTAGCTCAGTTATAGTTATATGCTTTTGTTTATGTGCTTCGCAAATAACATGCTTCATTGTCAGTGGAACAACTCCCTCTAACATATCATGCATGATGTCTGGGGGCAAAGACTTGGTCACATCAAAATAACCCAGTGCATCAAATGAACAAGAGCCATGTACACCATACAGAGCTGCACTTTCCTTTTTCTGCTGGAAACACTGGAGATGATATTTGTGGACTTCAGTGGTTCTAAGAACAAAATTCTCTTCTTGGAATTTGTTGATTTCATCATGAGTTGCCATACAGTAACGACAAATTCTACCCGAGTTAAAACACATCCTGAAGCCACCAATCATATGAGCAGAGAGATTGTCAGCTGAAAAAGTTGCTAAAGCAGCATAAACTGTGTGATCTGTTCCACCGACACTTACAATAAAGCCTTCAGTTGAAAGATGTTTTAGGTCATCTATCATTGGTTTTAATAGGACATCCAGACGACATTGTTTCATGTGTGAATAACGAACCAGCAGCGCTAAGTGAATGTGCTTAAGTTGAGATCGATACTTTCCACTCAGATTTCCAATAGTGTAGTAAAATGCACATAGCTTAGACTTAGTTCTCTTGGGACCAAGAGGGTTGACTATCTCAAATTCATCCTCGTATAAATGTATCCTTAAAGCATCTGGATGCTCTCTAAAAACAGAATGCTCCTTAAAATAAAGACCATCTCTATAATCAGTCAGAAGCTCTTCATCTATGACCTGGTTATTTTCAGATAGTATTGATCTTCATGAGAACAGTATTTCTTTAAAACTTCAGAGATGGGAACATAGGAATAGGATCCTAAGGTTTGCCCAGAAGAGCCTTTCAATGTGTAGTGTACAGGTTCTGTATAGTTCAACTTGGCTTTACAGTGTTCTTTGGAGAACGAACCGCTTCATAAGCTCTATCAAAGAAATCTGACGAGTGGAAAACCTGCTGAAGTTCAGAGCAATTTGAGATATCAAAACCACCTTTTTGAAGATGATAAGAAATAAACGAATCATAATTTTCTTTGAAAAAACTAAAGAGAAATTTTACATCATTTGTAATGTCTTGTTGGACTGACATATTTAGAAGGTTTTTCTCTCTGCATTTAAGGATGAATCCAAACAGATTATCTCTGAAATCCTCAAATAGTTTATCTAAATTTAGCTTAGGATCAGATTCATCAGAAGCACTTGGTTCATTCTCCACACTTTGCTGATCCGGGTACAGAGACGCGGGAAGTACTTTAGAGCAAGGGGTGCTGTATACAAGTTCGCGCGGCGGCGCGATTTTTTTTAGTTTTTTTTTTTTTTTCTCTCACAACGGCGTATAGCTGCAGCCTGCAGACAGTGCACAAGCACGCTGCATAGATACTATTTATTTACCATGCAGCACAGCACGTATACATACACACACACACACACACACACACACACACACACACACACAAACATACTACAAAGACAGTGTTCTATTTCACCAACAGCAGTGTTGGATTTTACCGTTACTTTTATTGGAATTAAAGAGCCCATGTATTATGCAAATCACAGCAGCTAGACGGTCAACAATGACACGCACACACATTTTACCACAAAAAGGTCCACTAAGCCTCAGTTACAAAGTAAAAAAAACACCCTGGCTGTTTTCACAACACTAATAGAATACAAAATAAAATAAATTGCACATGGATAATATCCAACAGGTCTGCCGCTCTGGCTGCGCGGCGGCAGCAGCAGCTATAAACAATAATTAACAGTCTTAATATAATGCATGTCTTACTTATTTGAAGACTCCAAAGGTAGCTTTCCTTTCTGGTGTGTTGTCGACGAATTTCTTCATCAGTGGCTGAATGTCAATCGTATCAAGGATGTTACTGTGGATGTTTAGTATTGTCAGGTGTGTCAGCCTTCGCTGAGTCATAGTATTCCTCAGCCAAGTTTTTAGGCGGCGTAGAGTGGAGAATGTCCTCTCAGAGGAAGCAGCAGAGACGGGTAGACAGAGACAGAGTTGTATCAACTTTTCCACTTCTTTGAGTGATGATCTTGTTTGAGGATGTAATCTTCCGACGAATCCAGCTACATCTTGAGTTGTCTTGAATATTTCTTTCTTGGAGAGGTCACCCAGCAATGTGAGCTCCGTATGGAGACGGTCTCTGTCAATCTGATTGGGGAGCTTTGCCACAACATCCTCATGCAATGCTGTATACACTCCATTTGCAGCATCCATAAGAGTTTGCTCTCTCATGGCAGCAACTTGCATTCCTTCTTGGTCAAAACGACGATCTAGCTCGGATGTCACAAGTTCTAAGGCCTCATAGTACTCACGCCTCCACTGCGTCTCTCCCACATCTGTCACTAAGTCCTCTGTCGCCTCTGTGTCCCTATAACGGGCAGGTGTTTTGCTGGTTCGTGGAGGAAGGGGCATTTGCAGATTGTTGTTTTTTGCACAAGCGGTCACTTTGGAATACTCATCTCATGGACAACACTTTCTTTTCTCTGGGCATGCATGCGCCCTCGTAACGCAGTCACAATCTCCTGTGTTCCCCTCGCGCTTGCCTTCTCACTCTGTAAAGACGTGGCTACAGCTTCACATGGAGCAAATAGAGCCTGGCAGCACAAAAGCCCAAAATATGTCCTGCCTTTTGTAGCTTGTCTGTATAAACCTGCTATTTTTGCACGAGAATCAGCTCTGACTGATTTATCCTTCTCCAATATTTTCAGTGTCTCCAACAAGGTTGGATATGCGGTAATCACGCGTGAAATGGCCCGTGTGCGTACAGCCCATCTTGTGGGGCATAATGAGTTGCAGACCACATCATCACCACCACACAATGACTGGAACAGCGACTTTCGCTTTGATGACTCCCCTATCACCACTGAGACGCCCTGAACAAAGTTTAATGTGTCTGCAACAATACGAATTTCCCTCGCCACTTCTAGTCCATGAGCCAGAGCCCCAAAATTGAGCAAAAATTAGAGTGGGCAAAAATTAGAGTGGGCAAAACCAAACCTATATTAAATTGTTCATAGGGTCAATACGAGTAAATAAATATATGATAACCTTTCCACAGGAGCAGCTTTTTCATGGTTATCACACATTTTGTTATTTTCCCCATACGTACATGACAGGTGAAAAAATGACAATTTAAAAAAAGAGTTATCATAATGAAACTTCCTGAGTTGATTACTTACATGAAGACAATGATTTATCGTATTACAAGTTTTCTGAAATTGTATATTTAAATATGCAAATTAGGCATAGGAAAATATGCCCAAATTTGCATAACTTTCCAGAATCAACATTGGACAAAGCCAGAGTCAACATACTTAGTTCATTTTGTTAAGATGTTGGATTCAAAGGTTTTTAACGAGGGAATATTCAATATCTGCTCAATTTTGGGGCTCTGGCTCATGGACTAAATGCCTAATTTGCATATTTAAATATACAATTTCAGAAAACTTGTAATACTATAAATCATTGTCTTCATGTAAGTAATCAACTCAGGAAGTTTCATTATGATAACTCTTTTTTAAATTTTGTAATTTTTTCACCTGTCATGTACGTATGGGGAAAATAACAAAATGTGTGATAACCATGAAAAAGCTGCTCCTGTGGAGAGGTTATCATATATTTATTTACTCGTATTGACCCTATGAACAATTTAATATAGGTTTGGTTTTGCCCACTCTTTCGATAATTTTTGCTCAATTTTGGGGCTCTGGCTCATGGACTATTCTTGTAACACTAAATCCAAAGAATGATTACAGCAGTGCACATACAGTGCATCTATGCACTGCTCTTTGAGTTTAGCTTGCACACCCGAGATGCGCCCTGACATATTAGCAGCCCCATCAAAACAAAATCCCTTTAAACGCTCCAGTGGCAAGTTCAGGCGAATGAAAACATCTTTAATGCAGGAAAAAAGCGTTTCCCCAGTTGAATCTGGTGCATTGTAAAACCCTAGAAAAACATTAACTGCCTCCATTTGTGAATTGACACACTGTAGACTACAGGAAAACTGCTCTGATGACGTTATATCGGTGGTCCCGTCTGCAGTTAACCCATAGAAAGTGCTCTCTCTCGCGTCTTTCACAATATGTCTTTGAACAGCATGAGCGAAGATTTGCAGGATCTCGTTCTGAATAGTGTCAGACATCCAGTTGTCTCGTCTCTGTAGCCACTCGTGACATTTTGGTAGTGAATAGGTGCGCTCCATCATCATGTTCCATAGAACCCCACCTCTATGGTCCTGCCCTCTCAGTGGAAGCCTGTTACTGCCAAGGAATCGTATTGACCTAAATATAAGTTCCAGGACTGCTCTGGCCGTTTCTTGGTCCTTAGCAACACACTCTGTTAGCAGCGCATTAATAGTCCTTGGGCCAGACCAGATATCGGTACCACTAAGTCGGCAAAACCTTACCTATACTAAATTGTTTTTTCGGCCAATATAAGTAAATAAAAATATGATAGCCTTTCCATTGGAGCAGCTTTTTACATTTTTTGACATTTTGTTATTTTTCTCTATAGGCGGATTTTCATTCATAGCCAACAACATATTAAAAGTTATATAACACACTTTTTGGACATCACACTGCTCCTTTTTTTAAATAAATTAAACAAACCTGTGTCCAATTAAAGTAGTTGATGAAGTGGGTGTGGCCTATTATTTGGTGGTGGAGCAGTTTTTTCAGGAAGCAAAGCTGAAGGGGACAGCTGTCACAGCTGACTGGTAAGAACAATCCAAATCCACAATCCGTAAGACCTATTCTGAACCTAAAGGGTTTGAACAGATTTCTGAAGGTCTTCAACTTTCGAATGCTCACAACGGCGACATTGTTGCAAACGATACGTCATGGAGATTGGTGGACGAGTATAGACCTCAAGGATGCCTATTTTCACGTCCCAATCTATCCACCGCACCGCAAGTTCCTGCGCTTCGGCTACGAAGGCAAAGTGTACGAGTACACGGTGCTCCCCTTTGGCATTTCACGAACACCCCCGGGTGTTCGTGAAATGCACAGAGGCGGCGATAGCTCCGCTGCGTCAGCAGGGTCTGCGTCTGGCGACGTACATAGACGATTGGCTGCTGGCAGCGGAGTCGAGGGAAGAGGTAGCGCGGCACACGGAGATGGCCATTGCGCACCTGCAGTCCCTGGGGTTCACAATCAACGCTCAGAAGAGCGTTTTGATTCCATCCCAACAAGCCACCTTCGTGGGGATATCCTTGGATTCCACCACGATGATGGCGCGCCTGTCCCAGGACAGGATAACGAGCTTCTTGGCATGTGTGCGCTCCATGCGCCTAGGGCGCAAAGTCACGTACAGGACATGCATGCAAGCTGCGGGTCTCATGGCCTCGGCCATACACCTGATCCAGCTGGGCAGATTCTACATGAGACCTTTCCAGAGATGGATGTGGTCTCTGAGGATACCACACTCCATGGGCTCTCGGAAAGTGGTAGTGTCACCACGCTGTGTTTTGTCACTCCAACCGTGGACACAGGCGACCTTCTTGTCCGAAGGGGTCAAGATAGGCGCTGTAGTGTCCTGGAAGGTGATAACCACGGACGCAAGCCTCTCAGGTTGGGGGGCTGTCCACGAAGGCTACTCAGCCCGGGGGTTGTGGGACTCCTCCCAGAGCTCGAGTGGCCGAGTGGTCTACTTTTTGCCTTTCCACCCCTGGGTCTGATCCGTCCAACGTTGGAGAGGATCAGGACCCGGGGTGGGATGGTTCTGCTGGTAGCACCAGCATGGGGCACGTGGAGGACGGAGATCTTTCCCCTCCTCTACGACGAGCCGTGGTCTCTCCCCCTGCTCAGAGACCTTCTGAGGCAAGGCGGGGACGAGGTTTGGCACAAGAACCCCCAGGCTCTGGATCTGTGGGTTTACCCCGTAAAAGGTCGAGTCTAAACTCGCAAGGCCTGCCCCCTGCAGTGGTGGCCACTATACAGGGGGCTAGGGCAGATTCTACCAGACGTCAGTACGACGTTAGGTGGAATATGTTTGAGACCTGGTGCCTGGAGCAATCACCTCCGGTGGTGGCTTTTCAGGCCCCTGTGAGAAGCATTCTGATCTACCTGCAGGACAGATTGGATCATGATTTGGCTTTCTCCACCATCAAGGTGTACCTGGCTGCCATCACTGCCTGCCACGATGGGTTCGATGGCCAGTCGGTGGGCAAGCACTCGCTGGTGCGACGGTTTATGGCCGGCGCCAAGCGTGCTAGGCCAGTGAACAGACCTTTGTTCCCTAAGTGGGACCTGACTGTGGTGCTGGACACACTGTGTCGGCCCCCCTTTGAGCCTCTTGAAACGTTAGATCTGAAGATCGTGAGTTTCAAGACGGTGCTTCTAGTGGCCCTTTGCACGGCGAAACGCGTCAGTGACATGCAAGCGCTCTCTGTGAGTGAGGACTGCATGGTTTTCAGACGACGGCAAGAGGGTTTTGCTGAAACCCAACTTGAAGTTTGTGTCTAAGACCGGCGCGGTTGGCCAGGCCCCAGTAGAACTGGGGGCCTTCCATCCTCCACCGTTCATTTCGGCGGAGGACAGACGGTTGCACTGTCTCTGTCCAGTGAGGGCCTTAAGGCTCTACTGTCAGAGGACGGCGGCCAATCGTGAGTTATCTCAGCTTTTCGTCTCCTTTGGCCGGGGTCAGAGGAAGGCGGTGGCTAGACCGACTCTGTCCAGATGGATCGTGGAGGCGATTCGGTTGGCATATGTGAGTAGTGGTGCCGCCGTCCTGTTGGGACTGAGGGCCCACTCTACTCGGAGTGTAGCTGCATCTTGGGCCCTTTACAAAGGGGTGTCAATGCAGGAGATATGCTCTGCCGCTGACTGGTTGACCTTTGCATCTTTCTACAGCCTGGACGTGGCGGCATCTGAGATGGCGCGCACGATCCTGGGTGTAGGAGCTGGCTCAAGCTAGGTGAACACATGCCTAAGGGCATGTGGTTTCTTCCTACTTGTGGGCAGCAGCCGGATCAGGCCAGGGAATGCAAGACATGCCTGGGGGCATGTTCTCTCTCTCTGCCTGGCTGGCCCCTCAAGCCCTCTCTGGACCTGCTAGGCAGGGTCCGGGAGGAGGAGGCCTTGGTTTCTCTGTCACAAGCCGGTCAGACCAGGGTCTGTCTGGGCTGGTGACTAGGGACAGGACTTATGTCTGTCAAGGTCTTACCATAAATCCTTTTGCTTCCTGACCCACAGGGTCTGGGTTGCCTGGGGGCCATGGTCCTGCCGAGGGCAGGACCTGCGGCCTTGGGCAAGCATTTGGGTAGGGTTGGTTAAACATGGGCTCCCCCGGGGGACGTTTATGTGTCCCATAGTAAGTACCTTACGAAGCTATGCTATAATAACCCTAGGTTACGTATGTAACTCAGGTTTTATTAATAGCGTAAGTAAGGTACTTACGTTTTTAACCCCCTCTGTGCGCAGTGTGGCGTGCAGAGTGGAAGGTTTCAGAGGGCGAGTCCATGTGACGCAATGGTATTTATACCCCCACCGGTCGCCGGTGTTTTGCGTCACACGACCCTATCCAATAGGAATTGGAATTCGGGAGTCCAGTGTGTGCTCTGTGTGATCACCAGGGGGCGATGATATCCAAAACCTAGGGTTACGACACCAAAACCAACTTTCTAGGTTGAATGGTAATTGAGATATAGACATTTTAAGCTCCTGGCAACCATCTTGGATGCCATCTTGAAAATTATGCCTTTCTGCTAAGTATATTTTCCTGGATATTTGGGATGTTCTCAAGCATGCCTAAAGGTACCAGAATCAATTGAAAACCCTTTTGTATCAATGTTTAGGGAGGTTTAGTGGTACTCTTTCTTATATGCCTATTGACCGGTCTATTTCTCATAAAAAGTGCTTGTTTAAGATAAGGCTGAAAATGACCACCTCAGAATGAAATACTATGGGTAAATTATACATTTCCTGAATCCTTAGGGTCATGTCAGTATTCCAGTTGTTGTGTTTTGTGTCTCTGATGTTTCTTGATGCCACAGAACTAAAAGAAAATATATGGTTTAGGCGGAAATTGTGAGAAAAAAAAGGTTATTAAAGGTTTGAAGAGCTCCAGTGACCACTGTACTTATCATACATAGTCACCAAAGGGCTTGAAGAGCTCAAAGTGTCCCCTTAAAAATTATACCAAACATAAAATATAAAACATTGTAATATGTCCTGAACGTGAGCCAATACCAAGATATGCACATGTGTCTAAAATGCCATTTTTCAATGGGGGGTGGTAACTTTAGCAGCTGATAACCCCAATTTAGCTGGGCCTCAGGAAGGTCTATCATACAAAAATAATATCTAGGGATGTATAGGAATAAAAAAATCCCAACTAGAATTTGCCATCCCAGGTGGTACCGATATGTGAGATTTTGGGGTTTGGCCCAAGGACTATAATGGGGGGTCTTATTTAATGAAGCTAGCATTCTGACAGAGTCTGAATGTATATCAGACAGCTCGTGAACGCCAAACTTTGTAGTTGCTTTACGCCAGTTGCTAAAGCCTCCACTTGTGAATGAACTGGTGTTATCATGATGCTTTAATCCTTTTTCTATGGCTCTGCAGCATGTGAAGCATAGAACGGCATCTCTCTCTGTGTCATAACTCAACCATTTCCACTTGGTGAACCAACTCTTCTGAAAAGACCTTTCAAAAGTTTCGGATCCAAACTTCTTCCCAGGAAAATGCATGTCTGGCTGACAAGGCTCGTCGGTTCCCGCTGGGGCTGGGGCTCCCATCTTCTTCATCCTCGATTTCTGCATCAAGTTGAATCCTAGATGATTTTGCTTTAGCTGATTTCGAACCGAAAAAATCACTGATTCTTTTTTGCGCCATATCGAGTCTCCTCTCCTCTCTGTCAACTACAGCAACAACAATCAACATCCGTTGCGCCTTCCGTACTGAGTGATTGATCCGGTCCCGTGGCAGGTGACCAGGTCAGGTGACCATGTGATTACGTTTTTCAACATCTATTTTATTCCCCAAAGTTGAATACATTATTGTTTTAATATATGTGTGTATATATATATAATATATATATATGTAAATATTTTTTAATGGGATTTTTTTTTTTTTTTTTAAGATAAATAATAAATAAAAAATCTTAAAAAAAAATGTTTTTCCCCCCTCCCCACGACAGGGGGTGCTGCAGCACCCTCAGCACCCCACTTCCCGCGTCCCTGTCCGGGTACAAGTGGTGTTGCGGTTCTGTGGGCTCTTCACAGCCATTTGTATCAGACGGCCTAAATCCATAGCATCTTGATTTGTGTTTCCTGTACACATGTTGTCTATAAGAATGGAATTTGGTAAACGTTGACTGACGGTCAGCTACACCACATGTGATACTAAAATGTGGTTGATGCGCATGAACAAGTCCAATATGTTGGATTAACTTCACTAGAGTAAAAACCTTTCTAGTGCACTTTGGGCACTGGTGCAGCCAACGCATTGTTATCTAGCACAGACGGTTAATAACTCGCAGTAAGGTTACTGCAAGGGGCTTGTCTCCCTCTTCCACGATATTGACGATGCGCCGCTGAAGGAAAGTCAGTGTGTTTTTCAGGTACGGTGGGTATGCAATGTTGAACACAAAATACATACAGAAGGCTGTTATGAAGGCTTCATCAAGGCTTTTGCACTGGCACACGCCTGCTCCGTCAACGTTCACCATACTGTCCACTCTTCCAGCAATGGCCATTTTCCAGTCCTTGTCCAGGAGTTGTATGGTTGGATATGGCGTAGCAGGGACCCCCTACATAAAGCAAAACATGTCAAAAGAATAGATTACAACATTGGTCTTCAACAGGGAGTCCTCACAGTTACTGCAGGGGGGCCGCCGAATCTTTGTGTGATTAGAACCTTTTTTGCTTTGTTATATTAACCACTTGAACCCTAATGTTGTTTTTCTGGGGACAACATTTGCCAAAAATAGTGGATCTACAAGCTCGCTGCAATGCATTGTGAGCTTATAGATCCACCATTTTCGGCAAACAGATTTGGTCTAGGGGGGAAAAAAGAGCAGACCAAGTACACGGTCCAATTTACTAAGTATTTAAATGGTTAAATGTCTGAAAATACACATTAACATGAATCCAACATATTAATACCAAGGATAATGTGTAAACAAATATAAAACACATTTACACAATTTATACTGATGATCGTGCTGGACTCTATGAAAAAGTAAAAGTATAGACAATTGGACATCTACTCCGGCAAAGTAAGAGTACCTCAAAATTGTACATAATGCCAGTAGCTTGAGTAAATGTACTTAGTTACTTTACACCACTTGGTGTGTGAAGTGCACTGCTCATTGATGTACTGACCATATGTTATGGACACATGCAGTCGGCCTCTTTTCTTCTATCAGTGGACTCCATATGGAGACAGATGGACCCAGTGGGAGTTCCCTTCTATCCCATCAGCCCTGCTGTCACACAGTGGCAGCACATCACACAGTCCCATCCTGAAACTGTTCATCCATTAGCAATGAAATGATTATGTGTTAACCAGTGGTGCAAAGTAACTAAGTACATTTACTTAAGTACTGTACTTAAGTACAATTTTGAGGTATTTGTACTTTACTTGAGTATTTCCAATTTCCGACACCAAATATTATACTTCTACTCCACTACATTTATTTGAAAACTTTAGTTAGTTACTTTGTAGATTTTGATCATTATTACAAAACATACATTTACCACTTCAGCCCTATATACATTTCGTCCATTTGGAAATAGCCGATCTACAAGCTCACAATGCGTCGCGATGTGACGCATTGTGAGCAGCGGACATACACTTTTCATAATGAACATCCGGGGGTTCATATTATGCACCATGCTCTGGACCCCTGCCCGAGACAAGAGTCATGCTTTTTAACCCATTAAAACTGGGAAAGCGTCGATTTTCCAGTTTTAGCGTAGGTTTTAGCTATTCAAAAATAGCTTGTAGATCTGCTATTTTTGAAAAATCTTATAGGGGCCGGGCAAAAGGCGTGGCCAAGCTTAAGCTGACGTAGTTCCGGTGGCCATCTTCGTTGGGCTCCATAACAACAGCTCGTATCAACAACATTGACAGTTACTCACAACAGCTCGTATCAACAACATTGACAGTTACTCACAACATGTCCTGAACTACAACAAATGTATTGGTAAAGGACAGAAGATGGACTGGGCAATGCGTGACAGAGAGATACCATATGGAGAGAAGCTGAACGCGGACGCAAAGGCACGCTACCTGGAAAAAACGTCATTACCCCAGATGTAATGACAGTGCCAAGTCAGAGTCACAATCATTCATTTCAGGCTGGTTTACCTGAAAAGAACAATGTTTTGTTGCTTAGTTGTGTAACCAAAATAAAATATAGTCATCTTGAGTACTGATTATTTATATATTATCATTAATATTATTAGCAAAGTATTATTATTATTATTATTATTATTATTATTATTATTATTATTATTATTATTATTATTATATTGTTCATTCATTAATCATTATAGTGAACAGAACGGGACCTCAGTTGCCAGATTTTGCGAGAGAATTAGAGAAATAAGCAACCAGGTCTATGAAAACAAGCCCAAAAGAAGTGGCTTAGTCAATCAGCTACTTGAAAATAGCCGATCTACAAGCTTGCGGAATGTGGAATATTTGGAATATTTTTTAAAACATTCTAACAACACAAATGCTCCCTGGCACAAAACATTTTCATGGAAATATTTGAGAACCACTGGTTTAAATTTATTTAATTTTTTTGGGGAGCAAGCCTAAATAAGCAAGTACACTTTATAAATAAGCCACAAAAAAACACAACCCGCCGCAACTACCAATTTTACAAGCAACTTTACAGAAAAATAAGCCCAAAGTCGCTTATAATAAACCGACATGGCAACGCTGATGCTCTGACTGCGAGGCTCACAACATGCAATCTGGGAACCCATCGCCAAATAAAAATGGAAAAACAGCGCCCTCTGCTGTTTTTTACTCTTTCACTTGGCTCTGGGGGGGGCTCAATGTAGCACCCGTGCGCAAGGAAACCGGGGTTTTGGTCTGCCTTCAGCCTTCCACTTCCAGTGTTGTGACCATGTTTTCATTCCCACTAACAATATTTCTACACGGAACACTACCACCACTTCTCCCAGAGAACATGGATCGTTTTGGTTATAAGCCCACTTGTTTCTATGATGAAAGAGCAAGTCAAAATGTGAATATCTTTCCGTGGTTTTGTCTGCTCCGAGGACGCTATTGTTAAATGAGTTTCCGTTTGTTTTTAGTGGGAAGCGAGAGCACAGACAGTAAATCCCGCCCACTACATTTGATTGGGTAAAGCGCGGCCTGCTTCCTGATCTGAACGCACGCCCACTTATAGGCCAGTATATATGTACTTATAGGCCACGTTATGACGAACCCCCCCGACAGATTCAAGCGGAGAACAGAATCTGTTCTTAAGAGATTACACAACATGAGACTGTGAGACTCCGTCTGATCAGCACAACAGATTTTTATATTTGTATTGTGTGCTGTCATGCTTGTTTGAGCAGAAGTAGAGAGCCTATATGTGTTTGGGAATAAAGCTAAATTAGCTAAATTAGAGCGACAGATAGATAATGTACACAGTCTACACTTGCTGCTTGCTGGACAACATAGGACTAGGACAGAGTGATATGGCAGCGCGTCAATCTGGTCACCGATCATGGCGGCGAAAGTGGGCGGAGTTAACAGCGTCTCGACCCTGTTACGTCGCTAATCCCGACCCCTATAGAATCAAAAATCTTTTAACAATATTTTTTTTTTCACTCAAATCTTTGCTTCTGGGGGTCCCTGGAAGAAAATATTTTGAGATGGGGGTCCACGTATAATTGTGGGGGTCCTTGGCATGAAAAAGCACCACTGATATAGCAACATAGGATTTAGAAGATATTTTTAGAATCGGCCTCAGGTCTTATTGGTTAAATTAAACATCAATAATTGATGATTGCACCTAATGCTGGGCTTCATATCACATCAATATAGAGTTTCAGAGATTAAAGGTAGGGTAAGTGATATTTTTTGGTTAAAACAAAAAGTATTTTGTTAAAAGGTTAAAATACTATATTCTGATAGTAATCATTGCTATAGAGTGTTTGTTCAGTAACAGGAGTCTCCCCGTCTCTCCAGCTCTTTAATAAACAGAAAATACATTTTTTGGTAGGTGTCAAAATCTCAGCCAATCAGGAGAAAGTACCAATTTTTAAGCTTAATTTGTATAGTGTTCCAGTTCCAATTTTGTCTGCTCATTTCTTAGTGTCATCACTTCCAATTTCACTGGTTTAATCTGTATCCTGATTGAGTTCTCTGTCCTGGTTGGATAAAATTGGAAATGAAACTGAAACTGAAACGAAAATGCATTTTCTGTTTAATAAAGAGGTGGAGAGACAAGGAGACTCCTAATACTGAACAAACACTCTATAGCAATGAGTACTATCAGAATATAGAGCTATTGAACAATTATTTTAACCAACGCAAATCACTTACCCTACCTTTAACACTCAAACTTGCCCCGTGTCTGTTTATTTGTCAGCTAGGTTGCATAATTCAAAATGTATGAATTTTGCAAAAATGTGCCTGAAAACAATTTTCCAATGAGGTCTGTGTGGTGAATTATTAAGCTCTCAAGCTTTTTTATAATGCTGAAGAAGTGAAAAATGTAAAAGATACAGCTGAAGAAAAGAAGGACACATATTGAACTGTGTGATGAAATCAACCAAGGGATCCAATTCCATTTCTGAAGATCAAAGCTGCAAATATATGCACTGAAAAGATCAGGCAACAGACTGATATACTGTTATATGCATATAGAGATCACTGTTGCCACATTTTGCTAGATAAACAAGCAACTAGTTCTATGAAAACAAGCCCAAAGGACGTGACTAGGCTACATGAGCCCTTTAATCCTATATGCATCGGCTATTTGAAGAAAACAAAAACTTTATCTGCTATTTGAAAATAGCCAATCTTGTAACGTTGTGAGCTTGTAGATCTGCTATTTTCAAAACAATCTTGATTTTTTTTTTTTCAATCTGTAATCTTTTTGAAACATTTTAACAACACAAATCTTGCCACAAGCCTTAAGCTGCCTCTTAGAATACCATTACAGTCCTTGAACCCTGAACTGAAGCCAAACACCGCGTCCAGGTGAGTTTTAGGGCTTTTTCCAGATATCAATCTATTATCCAAGCCTCCAGTGCCCTCTCGCTATTTGCAGATGCGTGATGAGTCACTTCACCCATAACTATGGTGAGGTTCGCTGATCACATATGCACTTTGTCAGCAATGCTCTGACCCCCATCTCAAAATATTTAGTTCCAGGGACCTCCAGAGGCAAAGATTCGAGTTAAAAATGTTCGCTTTAACCCATTAAGACCAGGAACGCATCTGTGTCATTTTTTTTTAATATCTTTGGCTAATCAAAAATTACAGCTCTACAAGCTCATAGCGCGGCACTGAGTGCCGCGCTATGAGCTTGTAGATCAGATTTTTTTCTTAAATCGTGAAAATGTGTGCAAATCTTTGAATATATAATACATATTTTTTAAAGCGAACATTTGTAACTCAAATCTTCTCGTCTATACTTCCCTCGAACAAAATATTTTCAGATGGGGGTCCGCGGCCAAATACATATAATTTTGGGGGTCCTTGACAGCAACATAGTTTTTTTTCAGAAAACTGTTAGGATTTAGAAGATATTTGTAGAATCCTCCAGAAGCAAAGATTTCCAGTTAGAAATGTTCGCTTTAAAAAATATATCTTCAAAGATTTGCACACATTTTCACAATAAAAAAAAGCAGATCTACAAGCTCATAGCCGCTTGTATCGGTGCCGCGCTATGAGATTGTATATCTGCTATTTTTGAATAGTGCAAAGAAATCTTAAAATGACACACAGATGCGTTCCCGGTATTAATGGGTTAAATATCTTTTTTCGGCTTTCCACAGAATTGGAGCCACACAGTAAGTGTGAGTTTGTTGGAATGTTGGTCGTCGTTCGTTGTTCTGGCAACGTCATCAGTATGAGGGACAGGAAATTGTCTTGTAGATGGCTTTATAATCAGGCAGAAATTCAAAGTAAATGTTTACTGTTGCTAGCAATAACAGATCTACACAGTAACATCCTCAGTGTTGCTATAATTTATCCATTTGTAACATTTGTGGTAACATTTGTGTTCTCCTCAGAGTTAAATTAAAATTGAATACATAGGACCACAATAGAATGAAGTCCCCAGGACTTTTTTTGTGTTATCCTTTTAGCCTTAATGTCCGACTGTACCACGTGCTGTTTACATTTCCGACTAATAAAGTATTAAATCAATCAAACAAACTAAACAATTATTTGTATGAATTTGTAACTACCGTAAATCCTCTAATAGTGACCTGGGCTTGTATTTGTTTCAACTGTAGTGGGTACCGGGCTTTTATTGAAAGGAGGCATGACAAGAGAGAGGCCTATTAGATTTCCTTCGCTTTGTTTTGCATTATTTTCCTTGACTGTTTGATCACTCACTCAGCTGTATCCCCTCAAACCTAATTTATGCTCCGCCATGCGAACGTGTTGCGCGCTGAGAAAGGACCTACAAGCTCACAACGCATCCGTGACGTGATGTGAGCTTGTATGTCAGCTGTTCTCCGGCGCACAATACCGTTGCGGGGTGGAGTATATATGTCTCGCTAGGAGCGTCTCACCAGCCAACACACAAGAGGAGGTTGAATGAACAGACATCAGCACTCCACAAAACAGCTTTGGACCATGCAGTCTCAATGTTTGTAAACAAGAAACCCGCTTTGGACCATGCAGTCTCAATGTTTGTAAACAAGAAACCCGTCTGTAAGGAAGTATAAAGTCAGGGGCGGGTCACTTATCGTCATATAACTCTATGGGTATCTTAGTAAACAGCGCCCTCTTGAGACTTAAAAAAAAAAGGGGGGAAAAGAGGCTTCTATTAGCAGACCGGCTTGTATTTGCTTTTTTCAACAATGCCCCCGGTCATTAATAAAGGGCCGGTTTTTAATTGAATAGAGGTCACTATTAGAGGAAATACGGTAATCGTCAACTGAAATGTTGTAATCGTGACAGCCACAGTCACGGGATAAAGAGTGGAGATCACATTTAAAGGGTGTAAGCAGGGGACCAGGGGGACAGGGGAAGGACTGCAGCTGCATTCCAACTGCACTGATCTTTCTGCAGCTGACAGCAGCAAAAATATGTCCTGCAAGCCTCAGGGGTCCTACACAGTTAACACTGTACTGTACACTTTTGCTATTAACACTACACTACACGTATACTGTTAACGTTGTACTACTGTACACTGTAAAACTGTACTATATACTTGAATTACTTGAATTGCCATGGACATTTAAAGTACCTGTCCACCTTCGCGTAGTCTAGGGCAGAGCTGGAATTTCCCTAAACCAATCACAAGAGATCCACGGATCCGCCTACATCTGACGTCATCACACAGCTTGCTTTAGCAGATACTCGCTGTTTGGCTTGTTACAACAGACCAAGAGGGGCAGTCAGAGAGTGGGCGGGGTCTATGGTCTGGAACAAGGCTAGAACTCTTAGGTTGTGTATGTGCTTGCGCTGTCCATGGTGCTGAACTCTTATGTTGTGCGTGTGCTGTCCATGGTGCTGAACTCTTAGGTTGTGTGTGTGCGTGCGCTGTCCATGGTGCTGAACTCTTAGGTTGTCTGTGTGCTTGCGCTGTCCATGGTGCTGAACTCTTAGGTTGTGTGTGTGCGTGCGCTGTCCATGGTGCTGAACTCTTAGGTTGTCTGTGTGCTTGCGCTGTCCATGGTGCTGAACTCTTAGGTTGTGTGTGTGCGCCGTCCATGGTGCTGAACTCTTTAGGTTGTGTGTGTGTGTGTGTGTGTGTGCGCCGTCCATGGTGCTGAACTCTTAGGTTGTGTGTGTGCGTGCGCTGTCCATGGTGCTGAACTCTTAGGTTGTCTGTGTCCATGGTGCTGAACTCTTAGGTTGTGTGTGTGCGTGCGCTGTCCATGGTGCTGAACTCTTAGGTTGTCTGTGTGCGCCGTCCATGGTGCTGAACTCTTAGGTTGCGTATGTGCTTGCGCTGTCCATGGTGCTGAACTCTTAGGTTGCGTATGTGCTTGCACTGTCCATGGTGCTGAACTCTTAGGTTGTGTGTGTGCGCCGTCCATGGTGCTGAACTCTTAGGTTGCGTATGTGCGTGCGCTGTCCATGGTGCTGAACTCTTAGGTTGTGTGTGTGCGCCGTCCATGGTGCTGAACTCTTAGGTTGCGTATGTGCTTGCGCTGTCCATGGTGCTGAACTCTTAGGTTGCGTATGTGCTTGCACTGTCCATGGTGCTGAACTATTAGGTTGTGTATGTGCTTGCGCTGTCCATGGTGCTGAACTCTTGGGTTGGGTGTGCGTGCGCTGTCCATGGTGCTGAACTCTTAGGTTGTGTGTGTGTGTGTGTGTGTGTGTGTGTGTGTGTGTGTGTGTGTGTGTGTGTGTGTGTGTGTGTGTGTGCGTGCGTGCGCTGTCCATGGTGCTGAACTCTTAGGTTGTGTGTGTGTGCGTGCGCTGGTGCGTGCGTGCTGAACTATCAGGTTGCGTATGTGCGTGCGCTGTCCATGGTGCTGAACTCTTCTGTTCAGGCGGGCATAATATTGCAGGCAGTCAGGCACATAGATACAGAAACCTAGATACCTCATTGGCCTCTGCAGTTCATTGGAGCGACTGGTATCGCAAAACAACAGCACTTCCGCAGGGCACCTGCCACTTAAAGTGACTACTGGCCAATCACAGCGCTCACAGCGCGTTGACTACTGGCCAATCACAGTGCGCCTTTTCCGAGACTTGTCAGTGCAATGGTTCTCAACCAGTGGTCCTTGAGGGGGTTCCAGGTGGTCCCCAGCTAAATGATGGAGAGTTGATAACCAAATGGACCCTTATAGAGCTTTAATTCTTGAGTATTTTTACTCTCAAGAGTCTGCAGAGTTTACACTCTCAAGAGTCAAATTATTGTTAAACATCTGCATTACTTACTATACAGGTCTACACAATTAGAACATTTTGTTATCGTTCGATAAGATGTTGTCAAAATAACAATTCTTTACGTTCTCTCTAAGTTTTGGGTCTGAGAGTCTAAATATCATTAAACGGTGGTCCGTGGCTCAAATGCCGAATAAATAATGGACCTTGATAAGAAAAAGGTTGAAAACCACTGTTCTAATGCGTTTATGTCCATTGAAGCTGACGGTTTCTCCACAATTAAAATCATCACAACTCCCTGAATTTTCAACCTATATTCAAGCGGTTAAGTTTGTCACAAATGCCAGACAAGAAGTTATGGATCCAGTAGGTGTAGGCTTATATTTGGTTACATCTAAAATGCATGTTTTCATACCAAAATACTTTCAAGTAACAGTAATAGTCACACAATATTTTTGTCTCCTTTCAATGACAGACTACATGAAATATGCTGGCCACATCGCAGAATCAACTTTGAAAGACTGAAATAATTTTTCATTTGAGAATGTTCTTTGACAAAAACAGCAACTACAAATGAAATGGGACACTGCCAGTCAGTCTGTGTTCCATATTTTAATGGCACTGAAAGCATAACATAACACAAATACTCCAAGACAGCCAAAAGCATATAATTCCAAAGTCACAGAGCAGTATAGCATAATGGTAATACAGATAGAATAATACCAAAAGCATATAATACCAAAGTCACAGAGCAGTATAGCATAATGGTAATACAGATGAAATAATAAGATATAGTACCAGGCCTGGAATTTCAGGCAAGGCCCAATAATATAGAGTAATCATTGCTACTGTTTGTTCAGTAACAGAGGTCTCCCATCTCTCCAGCTCTTTAGGAAAATTAAATACATTTTCAGGTTGGAATGCCAATGTTATCCATTCTGGACAACAAAGCCCACTAGGATCCATTCATAAGCTTCAATGTCATAGCATTCCAGTTCCAATTGTGTCTGCTCACTCATACATTGAGACAGAGACTCTCCTTTTACAAGTATGCATGCACCGCAACAGTTTAAACCAAAATAGATTTAAAAAGGAAAACATACCCGTACAACATCATATTGTACACTTCAATAAATACAATAGACCACATAGGCACACATCAATTCTTTACCCCCAAATTAAATCAGTGTGGGTAGTTTAACTTAAGTTTGGCCATCTTTCAAAGCCCAGAGGGGGCACAACATAGCGGAATCAGGCGTTTGGTCTAAGAAAGAGTTGTTGATCAAAACAAACTCAGAGCGGATATAAGAGGGGAGGTTTCCAAGGATGGTTCACAGGGTCACAGCAATGGGGGAACATTTTCCCCAAAAAATAGCATATATAAAAGCTCAAAACCACAGAGCCTGTATTTTTGGCAAAGAGACTTGTTGTAGATCGGGAAAAATTGTTCCATGTACAGTTGTAACTCGGGTCAGATAATTTAGTGTTTAAGTGGTTAAATACATAGTATAACCAGCTAAATGAAAGAAAAAGACCCTGATGTCTATAAACCATAAAGAAGCACACTGAGGCAGTGTGGACAGGGCATCATGGCATTTTTTTTTAAAGGGCATAAGGCGGCCCCTGTGAAATTCCTGCCCTTGTGTTAACCTTTTAGCACAACTTTTGACTGTACTACTTGTACGGTTAACAATCTTGTTAACACATTGGGTGCCAGCATTTTTTCATAACAACTTACGTTGGGTGCCAGCATTCTCCCCATTGACTGCGCTTTGCTGTTTAAAGCTCTAGACTCCACGAGGAGCAAATCCATGTAAAAAAAAACATCCATTCATGTTGCGCGATGACCCTGGCTACAGCCTGGAACGATAACATTTCACTCGCGAGTTACAATGGGGGGGGATCGCGCATCGCGCATGACCGGTTTTCCCCACCGGAAACAGATTCGGAGATATAGGTGTTTTAAAGAAGGAAATAGACAGGAAGTGGATGGGAGCCATGTTTTTGTTTCCGGTGATCTATCTGGCCTATCCTTCTCAAGATCACAATGGGTACTCCCAGAGCTGCTCTAGCCCCGCCCGTGTGGAGAAAAACGAAAAAAACTAAAAGTCATATTTCACGGTCTGGACCGTGTTCGGCACCGGACCGCTACTCTGCGCAAACACGGTTCAGACCGTGTTTGGCACCCAATGTGTTAATAAAGTATACAAACAATCAACCAAAATACAGTACAGTCAAAGAACTCATAACTAAATAACTAAAATCCCTTGAAGAGGATTGCTTTGCACAGCTTTTGCCGTGTGTTGCCACGCTGTAATTCTAGTGTCTGCAGTTTGGCGATGTGGTGCAGCCTCAATTTGTAAAAATGATCAACAACTATTGACAATAACATAAAGTGGTGGTTGTCTCTACCAAACTGTGTATTCACAATGTGCTCCTTAATGTGTAAAGTAAGGTAATAATGTAAATATGAACTAAACTGTGAATAGCCGAGATCCCTCAGTGTACGGAGAGCAACTGCAACTGAGCGACTCAGCGTCTGTGCAGCCAGGGACACCTTCATCTTCTGTGAGTCGAAGAACACATGCTTGTGAGTCACTCTGTTGGCGGGATGCAGTCCATCTTTTTGTTGCACACTGTTTAGAAGATGAACATAATATGTCCAGTTCACCTGACCAGTGGAGCTGGTGATGGGACTGTACTCCTGCAACATGTTCCGTGACAGTTTTAGCATGTGGCACGCATCCATCACCACAAAAACCCTCTCTCCACTATTAACTGGATGTGGAAAAAAAGGCTTTTAGAGGCTGAGGAGGGTTTCCCTTGAGGTCACAGCCCAGTTGGTTGCACATGCTCACATTCGAGGCATGTCCATCCATCGCGACACTGACGACTCTGATGTTACGTGCATGCAGTTGTTCTATTGACTCTGGGGAACCTTCAAAGAGTGAGATAAGTTACCAGGACACGAAAATAAGTGTCTACACCAACATATCCACCACTTAAACCCTGTGTATTTCGTTGACTGAGTCCCCAAGGGGTCTATGGGGTCTATACAAGGTCTCCTACTTTTCCCCACTCTAGTCTACACTAACCATTTTGACTGAAAATAGCCCATCTACAAGCTCACAACGTCCCAACTACCTTGTAGATCTGCTATTTTTACAGAATATTCACCCCAGTACAAGGATGCTTTGGTGATAATGAAATATTACATCAATCAATAATTTTTTTTTTTTTTAAACGGTTTTAAAAAATGCACGTGGAAACTGATTATGGACAATTTAGTTGAAACAGTGTATCTAAAGTATCAGCTTTCATAAGCTTGCAAGTCGACAATAGTATAAGAACATGATATAATGGCCAAATACAACCAAAATACGATTGTTTCACTTACCTGTGAAAAGTGATTCCGCGTGATCTATTTTCCAAATTGTGTCTGTTTGTACAGCCCCAAGCTGCAGAAGCGACCATGTGTCTTATTTGAATTTCACAAATGGAGTGTGGAGTTTGCCAAGTTCCAACTAACTAGTTGCTGCGCACAGCTGCTGCCTCTTAAAGGGTTAAGAACTGGGTTACGAAAAGACCCGCCCCCACCTGCCTCTGATTGGCCTACCGAACGTCCGCTTCTGTGACGCACACGGAAGTTTCCAGCTTGCCCCTGCTGAAGCGGAAGGAAGTGGAAGCACGGCCGAGATACGCAAGTCTCAGAGCCGAAGGAGGCGTCTACCGTCTATGGGCAGGCATGCCTCCGGCAGGGGCTCCTCACTGACAGGTGACAGCAGTGACAGCAGAAATGTGTGGAGAGGAATTTAAATGTCATAATAATTACATTGGCAGAAAAAAGGGGTAAAATAATTGGGCACTCTAAAATGTATAATTGGTAAATAATTGGTAAATTCAAAGTACAACTTCCCAGAGCCAGATGTGGGACAATCGGCACATTAAAAACCATTTTCACACATACTCACTGGCATTCAGAACAACCGCCATAATTGCGGCCGTTAGATGGACCGTGCATTGATGGCATCGATTTGGACTGAATGTGAGGTGGAACGAGGTAGACGGTCCTACGGTACTCATTACACTCATTACACTCCAATGGAAACGGCCAGATGAGTTTTATACGACTGATATGGACAAGCTGGCACATAATGAGGCGCTGCACTTTGTCAGAGGAGAACAACATGTCTGGCGATAAAAGGCAGACATTTGAATTAGAACTGAAAGTGTTTACTGTCATTCTGAATGTCCAAGCAGAATCTCCACATGGAAAATAAACAGTGGTGGAAAAAGTACTCACATGTTTTACTTAAGTAAAAGTATCTGTCAAGACTTTTAGGTCACTCAAGTAAAAAGTATTGTGAAAGCATTCATGGGTCTAAATAATGTGACTTGTAAAAATACATTTCATATGTTTCATATATTTACATTATATTTATATGTCATATGTTTACATTTCATTGATATAGTATTTACATTTATACATGTCTTTAAAATGATTGTAACAGTAATGCTATGGTTACGTGAGACTGGTATACTTGTGCGCATGCGCAGATGCTACTAGTCGTCTTCACAATGGTGGAGACGTTCATTCCTAATCTACCTGCGACAGGATCACACAGCCAGTTGGTATATTGTTGACAGTATTAGCTGCTAGCATGGCCTGCTACTTGTATTCTGTTGCTGCTGGTTCATAATGCAACCTGATAATAATGTCTAAAGCATGTATGTGAATGTTTATGTCCATCACTGTGTTGGCGTTAGTTGGGATTAATGATTATTAGCCAAACCAACTTAATATGAGCCGTTAGCATGTAGCTAAGCTAACGGCCGAGTGATCGTTAGCATGCGGCTAATGCTAACGTCGTCACCGTGACTGAACCAACAATGTAAACGTCTCATCAACAAACTTTATGAACCTTACTGTGGTTAATGTTATCAATGCTACCTAATTAGTACATTGAAGAGTTGTATATTGGTGTATTTTGTGTCTTGTAAATTGGACACTGTAACGTAATGGTAGCTGGGGGACGCGTTGGTAACCGTTCAGAATGCATCATGGGTAATGTAGTCATTTGTGCTTATTTCGGTCCTACTGTGTTGAGCCTACTACATGTGTTCCACTGCATGCTGCTTATTTGTGCATCATATATGCCATTAATATATGGTAATGCAATGTTTATTTTCTATTTCCAGGTTTATAACCTGTGGTCTGTGGTCTGTGGTCTGACCTCTGTACTGTGTACCGTGGTGGTTAAAAATAAAACTACAAAAGACAAACACGAGTTGTGACAAAGACGTGTGATTCCTGTCAGCCTATTCGGAGGGCTTAAGATTTGAAAGATCCGAACATTATCAATACTGCAATGTAAGAAATACTCTGTTACAAGTAAAAGTCCAGAATTCAAAATGTACTTGAGTGGATTTGATCACCAAGACGCAGGCGGAGGAGAAGCAGAGACAGGAGACCGCTGCAGGCCTCCTCACCCCCGGCCCATCTGGTACTGCTAGGCAGCGCCAGCAGGGCCGCGGGCGGCCGGACGGAAACGTGGTTCGTCTACATCTTCGTCCGCGAGAGCCAGCTCCTGGGAGCGTCCGGGCGGTTCTCTTGGGCCGGGAGAACCGAGGCGCAAGGACGAGACGAGAAGCGAGACTCCCCTTGTGGGATAAGGGTTTCGTTCCGGGTGACATCAACAACACCGCACAAGAGGGCCGGACCAATCAACCTCACCAAGATGGCGGACGATTGGAGGCGGACGTGGTCAGGAGAGTGGTCACCGGTGTCGCCCCGTCAACACTCCCCAGGTGGGTCGGGAGTATCGCTCCGGGCAACAACCTTGACACTGAGGGAAGGTTCCGCTGTCTCGCCACTTGAAGCGACAGTGCCCGCGTCTCTCATGGGAACGGGCACGCACTTCGGCCTTGTGACCTCATCACGTCCACCGCACGCCCTGACGCTGCCGCGACTGCCCCTGGTGGACGCCTCCCGAATGATCATGGTGATCAAAATGTTGTCGTCGCTGGTTTCCTAGGAGACGGGCAGGCGCTCCGGCCTTGTTTTTGTTCCCTAAATGGGACCTGGTGGTGGTGCTGGATGCACTCTGCCTTCCTCCTTTTGAGCCGTTGGAGACCGTGACCCTGAGGATGGTCAGTCTCAAAACGGTTCTTCTGGTGGCCCTGTGTACAGCTAAGCGCGTTGGCAACTTGCAGGCGCTCTCGGTGAGCTCTGACTGTATGCAGTTCTCCGGTGACGGCAGGAGGGTTTTGTTGAAAACAGACCTGGCCTTTGTCCCTAAGAATGGCGTGATTGCTAGGGCCCCAGTGGAGCTGGGGGCTTTTCATCCTCCGCCGTTTGGTTCAGCGGAGGATAGGCGGTTGCACTGTCTTTGCCCGGTGAGGGCTCTGAACTGTCAGAAGACAGCAGCCAGCAGGGAGTCAACTCAGCTGTTTGTCTCCTACGGCCCGGGCGGCCGGAGGAAGGCTGTGGCTAAGCCTACACTCTCCAGGTGGATTGTGGAGGCTATCCGGTTGGCCTTTGAGAGTAATGGGACTGTGGTCCCGGTGGGGCTCAGGGCCCACTCTACTCGGGGTGTGGCTGCATCTTGGGCCCTCTACAAGGGGGTTCCGATGCAGGACATTTGCTCGGCAGCAAACTGGTCGTGTCCCTCCACGTTTGCGGCCTTCTACAGCCTGGACGTGGCGGCATCTGACATGGCGCACACGGTCCTAGGCGTGGCGGCCGGTAGCAGTCAGGCGGTGGGTGACAGGGCTTGAGATCTTTCGCCTTCCACTGACGGGGCGTCCTCGGGTCAAGGGGGTCTTGACTTCGTGGCTTTCTACCTGGCCGTGGCGACACGGTGCTTCCCCTGGCCCAGCGGGGCTGGAACTGGGGGGAAGGAGGACCTGGTCTTCTATGCCAGGGGGTGGACGGGGTCTTTACCTCCTTGGCTGGGAAGGGCGGACTTCGGTCTGTTGGGTCCTTGCCTTGAGGCCTTCCTCGCCGCTGACCCGGTGGGTCATGCGTCCGGAGGCCTGGGGTCCTGTTCTTCGGCCTGAGAGATGGACGAGTTCAGTCTCTTTTGTCCGATGGAATCAGACTTTGGTCTGTCAGGTCCTTGCGTTTGTTGTTTCCTGTCTTGACCTGGGGGTCGGGCACCTGATGGCCTGGACCTTGCCGGGAGGGCAGGGTCTGGGGCCATGAGGTGTGGTACGGATGAGGTTCAGCAGGGGCTCCCTCTATGTGTCCCATAAGTAAGTTTCTTATGAAGAAACGAAAAGAACAACTAGGGGTTACGTAGGTAACCCCAGTATTCCTAGTTTCGTAGTAAGAAACTTACCTAAAACCCCTTCTGTGCGCTTTTTAGCATGCAGAGTGAAGGGTTACGAGGGTGTTCCCTGTGACGCGAGGGGTTTTATACCCGAGCCGGATTCCGGTTTCGCGTCCCATGACCCTGAACAAATGGAATTAGTACCGGGAGCTCATGTGTTGTGCTCTGTGCCATCGCCAGAGGGTGATGATATATAAGTACGTTTCTTACTACGAAACTAAGAAAACTGGGGTTAGTTTTCAAATTATTGTAGTGGAGTAAAAGTTAAAAAAAATTGCCTATGAGATGTAGTGGAGTAGAAGTAAAAGTATTGGAAATTGAAATACTCAAGTAAAGTACAACCCTCAAAATTGTACTTTAGTACAGTACTTGAGTAAATGTATTTAGTTACTTTCCACCAATGAAAATAAACATGGATATAAAATGACAACAACATACCTGTATATATTCACTGTTGGGTGGAAACCCTGTATTTCCAAAAATATTTTCAGGAAAATAAAAAATAAAATAAAGAACCTGTTCCAATGGATCCTATGTACTTTTCATTGGTAGTGCAGTATTTACACACCTCTTTTTGACCTACCAGGGGATCAGATTGGACCATTGAGGTGATAAGTTGAGTTAATCAAAAACCATCATTAGCCATTATTGCTTGAGCATAAATTGTTTCTGCACAAAGTCATAATCTATCTGATTAATATAATATTATTGTATTCATCTTATTCTATGCAGTATCCCAGTGGTGGAACAAGTACTCAAATGTTTTACTTAAGTAAAAGTATCAATCTGCGATCAAAAAGTACTCTGTTGCAAGTAAAAGTCCTGTACTTGACTAAAAGTTCAAAAGTATTGGTATAAAAATGTACTTAAAGTACCAAAAGTAAACGTACAAGCAATGTTTGAAAATAGCAGATCTACAAGCTCACAACGCGTCACGATGCTTAGGTATAAAATAGCTAAAGTGGTTAATGTATGTTTTATTATATAATAATTTATATCCGCAAAGTAACCAGTAACTTAAGTTTATAAATAATTGTAGTGGAGTAAAAGTACAATATTTTCCTCTGAGATGTAGTGGAGTAGAAGTAAAAGTAATGAAAACTGGAAATACTCCAGTAAAGTAAAAGTACCTCAAAATTGTACTTAAGTAACAGTACTTGAGTAAATGTACTTAGATACTTTGCACCACTGCTGTATCCTATTCTTTATTCCTTAGCAGTTTATAATAAGACGTAACATTAATGGTGGTTTTCACTGTCTGGCAATGGGTAATCATCACGTCAGCCTTGGAAAAGCTTTTTAAAGAAACATGATTTCCCGACATGTTCCTTTGGTGTTAAAAGCCTTTTGGCAGACAATTTTAAACGTCATTGATAATTTTACACTTAGCCATTGTTTCCCCACACTTTAGCTTTCAGCAGATCATTGATGTCAAAACATGTGTTTTGAAGTGCAGTTAAATCTGCCCACCAGAGTGTGGGGACACCGGGGAACGCATTTGTGTGTCATTTATTTGGCTATTAAATAGCAGATCTACAAGCTCATAGCGCGGCACCGAGTGTGAGCTTGTAGATCTGCAATTTTTTGGGAAAAATCGTAAAAATGTGTGCAAATCTTTTAATATATTTTTAAGGCTTTAACTCAAATCTTTGCTTTTGGGGATTCTTCAAATGTCATCTAAATCCCAACAGTTTTTTTTTAGAAAACGTTGCTATAATCAGTGGTTCTCAAACCTTTTCAAGGACCCCCTAAATTATATGTATTTGGCCGTCTCAAAATATTTCGTTCCAGGGACCACCAATAGGCAAAGATTTGAGTAAAAAAAATTGTTTAAAAAGATATATATATATATTCAAAGATTTGCACACATTTTCAAGATTTTTTAAAAATAGCAGATCTACGAGCTCATAGCGCGGCACAGAGTTTCTATATCTGCTATTTTTGAATAGCCCAATGACATCTTAAAATGACACGGATGCGTTCCCGGTCTTAATGGGTTAACTTGGGTGTATAAAGTGCATTTCATGAATGTTCTCTCTATACTAACCAGGTTTGATCTGAGATCAGTGCAAACTTGATCAGAGCTCTGATCATAAATGACCAGAATCTGCAACATCAAGGATGGACGTGACTTCGATGTTAAGGTTTTTGAAGATAAGCAAGTTTAAAGTATCAGTCAGGGCCAGTATTGTTCTCTGAAAGATTAAAAGTGCCCAATAACTTCCCAGATGGCTATGTGTGTGTGTGTGTGTGTGTGTGTGTGTGTGTGTGTGTGTGTGTGTGTGTGTGTGTGTGTGTGTGTGTGTGTGTGTGTGTGTGTGTGTGTGTGTGTGTGTGTGTGTGTGTGTGTATCCTACTGATGAAAAAGTCTTGAAAATCCACCTATCGATTCTGAACAAAGCGCAAACACGCACGCACTCACACACAGTCAAGCAGTCAGGACTTATTACTGTACCCTGTCGTGCAGGTATGTGGGCAGGGTAAAACATTTTTTAAGGTTTAACCCATTAAGACCGGGAACGCAAACGTAATAAAAATTAAGCCAAATCAATCTTAAAATGACATGAAAAATCGTGAAAATGTGTGCAAATCTTTTTAAAGCGAACATTTGTGTAACTCTGTTACAACTTCTGGGGGTCCCTGGAACAAAATATTTTGATATGGGGTTCCACGGCCAAATACATATAATTTTTGAGAACCTCTGCTGTAGCAACAAACGTTTTTTCAAAAAACTGTTAGGATTTAGAAGACATTGTAGAATGCCCAGAAGCAATGATTTGAGTTACAAATGTTCGCTTTAATTTTTTTTTTCTTTTTTCCAAAAAATAGCAGACCACGCTATGAGCTTGTAGATCTGCTATTTTTGAATAGCCCAAAGAAATCTGAAAATGACACAGATTCTTTCCCGGTCTAAATGGGTTAAAGGGATACTTCACTTTAGGGCCGGGGACACATTTAAAAAAAAAATTTTAAAAAAATGAAAAAAGTTATGGAAAATTCATGGCCCCCTCACGCATTAGAGTGTCCTACTAATGCGTGAGGGGGCCATGAATTTTCCATAACTTTTTTCATTTATTTTTAATATTTTTTTTAAATGTGTCCCCGGCCCGAGAGTGAAGTATCCCTTTAAGACAGATTATTTTCCCTGGTTGGTGACGATTCTGACAAATCGTTAACTTTCTTCAACCTGTGTTTATCACATTTCAACAATAGCTGGTGTATTCTCTACCCCTCCTTGGCACTTCATTAATAACGGAATGTATTAGTTCATTTCAGGTTAGAGAACTCTCTCAGGAAGAATGTAGTATCGGAGAACAATAATCACTTGTTTATTTTCCATGCCGGGGGGCATAGCATATTCATTAGTGTGTTGATGTATGTGTATTCATTAACTTCTATTCTCGTTGTTCGTAGGCTAGACGTTTATGAATATCTGTGTGCAATTAACTCTGTTGATGAAAGATTTTACCATGATTCCAGGGGATGGATGACATTTTAATTATCTCTTAATGTATCCCAATAAAGCCAAAATAAACACAGACTCTTTTCAGTGCATAACTTACAGGGCTCATCTTTCAGGAAACTTTTCCAATGTACAGGAGGTCACCAACACAATGGGTTGGGTTTGCTGGGGGGGGGGGGGGTCTACTGCCAGGGTTCCCAAAATGTTCAGGCCGCGACCACCCAAAATCATATTTGAACTGGGGACCCCCCACCTTGACAAGCACTTGGACTTTTAGGCATTACATTTAGTTTGACGGTTCCACTGATACATATTGTGAAAATAGCTGAACGTCGTGAGCTTGTAGATCGGCTATTTTCACAATGTTTACCTCTTTCTTACGTAACATTGGACAATTTGGACAATTTGGTATTAAAAAGGTCTTAAAAGTCAATAAATTAACAATTACGTAAATAACTTTAGAAATTTGCAGATACCGTGTATACGTTTATACTGTATGTTGGTTTGTTTACTGTTGAGTGAGAATGATGTTTATTCTGGAGGGAATGCAGGATCTATGCTCCGCATAAGTGGTGGAAAGTAACTAAATACATGTACTCAAGTACTGTACTTAAGTACAATTTTGAGGTACTTTTACTTTACTGGAGTATCTCCAATTTGCAATACTTTTACTTCTACTCCGCTACATCTCAGAGGCAAATATTGTACTTTTACTCCACTACAATTATTTGAAAACTTTAGTAGATTTGGATTATTATATAACCACTTCAGCCCTATTTAAACTTTGGCAATTTGATAGCCGATCTACAAGCTCACGACGCGTTGTGAGCTTGTAGATCGGCTATTTTCAAAAACTTGTGAAATGGGACCTTCTGCATAACGAGTGCTTTTACTTTTGGTACTTTAAGTACATTTTGATACCAATACTTATGTACTTTTACTCAAGTATATTTTGAATTCCGGACCTTTTCTTGTAACAGAGTATTTCTACATTGCAGTATTGGTACTTTTACTTAAGTAAAACATTTTAGACACTGAGTCCCTGAGTGTCTGACGAGGACAGTGTGTAGCTTTGGGATGGAGAAGATCCCCAGTGGGAAGGACAGAGAGGGCACATCTCCACATGTCAGGATCATTGGCAACATAATGCTTTGGGAAAAGACAGAAAGACATTTATCGTCACCTTGCTAAAATAATGGCCTACGTATTTTTTTTTTTTTTTGGAAAATGATATTTCTGCCTAAATCAGCACTTCGTGACACTGGCCACCTCTGGTAACATTGTCTATATCCTTATTGAAAAGGATCATGCTGTTCCCACCCCAGTAGTATAATGGCCTACCTAAAAATAAGTGACCTAGGCCATAAAAGTCACAAAGACAATGTGACTTGGGCAGTCTGGAGTAGGTCACTTACTCAATTAATAATTTGGCCAAAGTCAGGTTTACAATTGCCTAAGTCAAAACACAAATTGGCCCAAGCCATGTAATCCTCTTATGTTATCTAACTGTCAGACAGCGTTATTTGTC
The DNA here is from genome assembly GCF_963280865.1 of Gymnoscopelus braueri. Lineage (NCBI taxonomy): Eukaryota > Metazoa > Chordata > Actinopteri > Myctophiformes > Myctophidae > Gymnoscopelus > Gymnoscopelus braueri. The sequence goes on along the minus strand of NC_137620.1, from coordinate 1,360,914 downwards.
AATAGTCATATATTGCTATAAAGTTTGTGGGTGAAATGATTAAGAAATATCATATAGTTTTTATTGGTTCAGTTATTTCTGTTTTCTGAAAAACTTTATTTTAGCAAAGTGATGTTATTATGCCTAACAGGGTCTCTCTCTCTCTCTCTCTCTCTCTCTCTCTCTCTCTCTCTCTCTCTCTCTCTCTCTCTCTCTCTCTCTCTCTCTCTCTCTCTCTCTCTCATAGAGATATACAGGCTATCCATGGTACAGACAGTACATGCGTTAACAACCTCAGTGTTGATTGATCCCTTTCTGAGAGTGTACACATTAGGGATGGGGCGGTAATCGTTGTTATTATCATTTATCGTGATAGAAAACAAAAATTGTATCACAGAGATTTAAATGTATCGTGAAATTGTCCTCCGTCATACACTAGGATGAATTAGCTTTTGTTGAGCTGCAAATTCAATACTACTTTGACCCTCTATACTTGATAAAACGGATCTGTAAAGAGCACATTTGGTACGCTTTTATTTCACTCTACACAAATCGATCACCAAAAATAGCAGATCTACAAGCTCCCCACACGTTGCGTTGCAACGTGTCGTGAGCTTCTAGATCAGCTATTCTGGCGAACGTTCTCCCTAGAATAGGAATGCTGTAGGTTCAAGTGATTAAACATTAATTTTGCCACAATAACCGTGACATGTAAATTTAATATCGTCCCATCCCTAGAACACATGTAACCAAATGGACCCTTATACAGTCCATTGTGTTACACTTACAGTAACACTGAGGATTGTACAGTGATAGCTTGCATACATATATACACCGTATGCATCACTATGAAAGGCTCTCTGCAGTGGAACTCTGTCCTTACAGAGCCAATAGCATTACATTAATATTCATATAGTAGCGATTCATATTAGAGCCTGCAGCTCTTTTTGTTTGTGAAACAGCAGCTATTTTAATTAATCTTTATCTTCTTCTCTTGCATGCGTGCCGCTGTGGTTCCAACCCCTGTCGTTCTCATCGGTCAGGTAAGAACACATCAATTCTCTCTCAATGTGTGTGTGCGCGTGTGCGTGTGCACGTGTGTGTGCTCGTGTGCAAGAGTGAGTGAGTGAGTGAGTGTGTGCGCGTGTGCGATCTACAAGCTCATAGCGCGCCACTCGGTGCCGCGCTATGAGCTTGTATATCTGCTGTTTTTTAATTGCCAAAGTATACAATAATGGTTTAAGTGGTTACACAGATGCGTTCATGGTCTTAAAAAAGACGATCAGTTTGAGCTGAAACGTTGACCCAAATATGGAGTCATGCGTCATAGACGACTGACGTCAAGACATACAGTCTGAGATCTACGTTGACTGTGCAGATAGGTATAGTGCAGTATATGTACACTCATTGCTCCCTGCACTCTGTCTCTTCTCTATCTCACATTTTCCTTTGGCTTTGGTCTCACATGTCTTTGTTTTCCCTGCTGCTGTACGGGAAGCACTGATGAAGGCAGACGTCTGAATTATCTCACTATGTGTAGGTTCTGAATGTGACAGAGACAGACAGCCCTGCATAAAGACACATATAGACCTCGTAGGCCAAATTGCGTTGCTAGGGAACCGTTTGGATCCAATCTATTTCCTTGTCAGCTACTGAAATACACAAACAGTGCAACAGCAAATAAACTATTAGAGACATTTAGAATGTTTATGTTGTGTGGAGTATTTAGAATGTTTATGTTGTGGAGCATGTAGCATGTTTATGTTGGGTGGAGCCTTTAGAATGTTTATGTTGTGGATCATTTAGAATGTTTATGGTGTGCGGAGGATTTAGAACGTTTGTATTGTGGAGCATATTAGAATGTTTATGTTGTGGAGTATTTAGAATGTTTATGGTGTGTGGAGCATACTAGAATGTTTATGTTGTGGATAATTACTATGGTTGCGGGTGTGAAAAGGTCTGTTGAGACCATTTCATTCAGACCAGGCTACATTGATTCCATAATTGTTATTTGGAGACTAGAAGCCAGGTTGGACTTTAGTTGTACATTTTCCTATTCTCCACAACGCAAAACACAGTCATTCAAATTAATAGACATTCACTGGTAGTTGACAGAGCCATGTTTATTAAACACAATGTGTATATATGTACTCTGGGATTTATTATTCAAAAAACACTTCGGCACATTTTCTTCATTAGAGGTTCGGGCAGCTATGCGGCCCTCACACCTACATCGCACCACCAATCCGACTTATATGCCCATACATGGAGATCCCGGTATCGGTCAGTCCTTGTCCCTTTTATGCCCATATATGGAGATCCCTGATGTCATCGGTATATGCCCATATATGGGCACGCCAAGCCCCCAGAACCCAGAGGTTGAATTGAAGCGCATTGGACATGCTGGCCATTCATAGGTACTGCAGCCTAAAACGGCCTGGGGCCACTGTACATGAATGAGCGAAAGCGGTTTTGACCAATTGGCTCGACTCACGAGCTTGCACACAGGGTTGCACATGAAGGTGGCGCAAAAAGCGTCACCTCCGTGACGCATAACGTGTCACAGAAGCCCTAAATAGGTCCCGCCCGTCACATTTCACGACCCGAAGAAGGGGTGATTTAGGACTATGCGCTGGGTGACCAACTCAAAACAAGTGGATGGGCGGAGATTGCCGGTGCCCTCTCTATTATTTTATCATTTTAACTCTATGGGGCTTGCCCCCTTTTTTTGCCCACATATGGAGCTGACCGATTTGTTTGCGCCTGATGCCATTACGACACATTGAGATTAGACATCACACTCCATATTTGGGCATAGCTGCATTGGGTTTATCCTTGGTTATGGCGACATGAGCGTGACGTCAGAGGTCCGCTCGCCAGCCAGCCGCCAGCCCTCCCTTACGCCAATTTTCATATAGGATACAACTAATATGGAAAATAACTTATCTGAAAAATGTGAAAGATTTAATGTTATAAAACATTTTGTAAATGTTCACAAAATAGTTGGTAATTAAATGTGTTAAATTGTGATAACATACATATCAAACATATCAGACAGAATATCCTCGCCAAACATAAACATTAATGACCAGAGGAGGGATATCAAAAGCAGAGTGTAGTATATTCCAATTCTTTAATTCAATAAATATCTACTGGTAGTTGACAGAGCCCCATTTATAAAGCACATCATTGCTTATGTTTATGAGCAATTTGCTTTGACATTTACATGCAATCAAAGAGTTAGCGGTCTGTCTCCTCAACAACCTATAATGGCAGACAGAACAGTGGCACCAACCAGCATTTACCTCGTGCAGTAACAAGAAAATGTGCATGTATTTGCATAAATGTTTACTTAAGAACCCTTTTGTTTGCACTTTCCCTCCAGTGAACGTTGGCCTATATATTCCCCTACTGATTGCAATCTCTGCAATCTGGTGCGTTGGAACTGTGGGATAGGCTTCCAAAGATAGCGGAAGATGACGTGATGATTTCAATGTACACAAGGAAATTGAAATTTCTCTTTTCGAATTATCTCCCCTCCGATCCTTAGTTACACATACACGTAAATATTAAATCAGAGAGGTTAGAGCGCAGAATAGCCCTTGGAGCTTTTTTAGGGTTGCGTGCGTTGCTCAAGGGCACTTTAGAGATGGTGGGCATGTAATACCAGCTGACTTTGCAGTTACCAGCAGCCCACAATAGGCTCTATGCACATCAGCTATATTGGAAAGACATTGGGCTGCTTCCTTACTTCCTTCACAGGTGTTACCAATGATTCTAATGAAGGCTCTTCATTTAGTGTAGCGCAGTGTGTTTTAATTTCAAGGACCACCATAACTCTGAGAGTGTACAAATGGAACCAAATGGACCCTTAACACATTAACCGCCAAGAACGTAGTCCTACGGTCCGTTAAATCCAACTGTTAAGCGCCGAGACCGTAGCCCTACGGTCCACGGTCTTTTCGCGCTAAAAATTTCCGGGTTCACTTTCGGAATTTTTTTGATCCACTTCCGTTTCCGGTTTAATGACCGGAAACGGATTTTTTTGGGATCCGGTTTTGACGATCACGTCCGCTCCCATTCTACAGACGAAACTCAAACTCAATTCTCTTCCTGTAGTTTTTTCTCCTCGCATTTCACTGTTTAACGTAATCCGCTCTAACTACAACATGGATGCCCCGTTTGACACGTGATTTTCACTGGGAGATACAGTGAGATGTCGCGGAAGTAAACAGACCGTGTACGGCTCAATCTTAAGGATTTTAACAAGATCTATGGCGACATGAAAAAAACAAAAAAACAACAAAAACACCTTGGCACTGGTGAGTACATTATGAGATTAACCTCTGGCGGTCGATGTGTTAAGGGTCAATTTGGTTCCATTTGTACACTCTCTGAGTTACATACCCGTAAGGGGCATTTATAACCCCCTCAAGGAACAACGAGGGTCCCTGGACCACACTTTGAGACCCACTGATGTAGCAGAGTATTCAGTGAGCCAACATGCACAATATCAGAACCCTGACTCTGTTTGACCAGAATGGAACAGAGCCTTCATTAGTATCATTGGTAACACCTGTGAAGGAAGTAAGAAGAGGCCCAATTTCTTTCCAATATGGCTGCTGTGTATAGAGCCAGTCCTGGGGGTGCTGGGAAGTATACAATTTTTTTCAGTGGTTAATCAATTAATACGCGGGAAAGCATCTGTGTCATTTTAGATTTTTGCTCTATTGTATATAGCAACATACGTTTTTCAGAAAACAAAGATTTAGATATGTGGTTTAGAACAGTGGTTCTCAACCGTTTCGCTTACTGTTTATCTAAGTATATTGTTTTTTTGTGGTCATTTTAGATACATTTCTAGATTTTTGCTATATTATATAAAGCAACATAATCATGTTTTTCAGAAAACAACCAAAGCAAAATGTTTGCCTCTTATATTATTTTTTCAATTTGGCCAATGTTTGACCAGTTTTTATAGTATGGTTTTGATGCACACATTTTTTTTTCTCCCACTTTTTTTAGGTATTAACGCCATTCCCTGCCATTGACGGAGATCTCCGTCATTTCAAATCCAACCGTTGACCGCCATTTGACGGAGATCTCCGTCAATTAAAAAAAACAAGGCGCTCTTACGCAACTTAGGAATGGTCCCTTGACTCTGAGTGAAGGTATGGACGGATGTGACATCATCCCTAAAAATGTCACTTCCGTCCACTCCTACGTTGAGTTGTAGAAAAACACATCTAGCTCAGATTTCTTATTTTTTTGGTGAAAACGAGCCTTATTCAACGGCCGATAGCAACAAAATGGCCAATCGCTGTTACAAAATGTTTGTTCCGGTGGATAAACGAGACCCTCGCCCTCCCCCCAGACAGCCTTTGTTTACATCTACTTGCACATCGTGGCTTCCGCGGCTCTCCGAAGATTGTCAATATAAGGTAAAAAAACACTGGCACCAGCGGATGAATGAATGAATGAATACCTGGCAGAGAATGTGTGAAAAGGTCTCTAAATTGTCACGTTACTGTCATCTGGGGAACCCACCAAAATCATGTGAGGACCCCCCTGGAGGTCCTGACCCACAGGTTGAGAACCAGTGCATTAGGGCACACACTGACCGCCGTAATTCTGAGTGTACAAATGGAACCAGCCTTCATCACCTGGATGGAAGATCTGCCCCTCAGAGCTCAGCAGCTTATAGACAGAGACGGGGAGAGAGAGGGAGGAGCTGAAGTGGCGGTAGACGTCCTCTGAGGGCTTGGCTTTGTCAGGGAGGAATGGTGTACTCTCAAAACCAGGACTTTAGCAACAATGAGGGTGGCTCTACACAATTCCACTTCAGAGATCTTGGAACATTCTCATCATCGTTCAGACAGGATCAGAGCTGCAGGTTAAAGGTCATTACACACCGGCGATTTTGCGAATATACGCACAATTCGGACTCGGCCCGAATAAATAAAAGACGCTTTTTCGCTCCGCGAAACTGATGTGGAAGCTTGCATTGACTTTACAAAAAAAAACATTATTCACATGAAAAAATCGCCCCCGGTGTGTAAGGACCTTTACTCATCCACTGCCACGATTTTTCATATTTCTTATCTTTTCAAGTGGTCACAAAATATTTATCTCCAGTATGATCAGCAACAAAAAAAGGCACCCGCGACCCCTCCTTCACTTGCTATGGGCCATTCAAAATAGCATGTCTAGGCATAGGGAATGAGTTAATGAGATTTTCTATATACATATTTTTTTAAACCTTTATTAGGTATGGTGAGCAGACTGAGCATGAATGCCCCAGCAACGCCCTGCACAATCACAGACGCATTCAAAGTCTGGGAACTGCCCAGTATTCCGCCACAGTCTATACTGTTGGCCACTGAGAAGCTCCCACTCTGGGAGCAATTTGGGGTTCGGTGCCTTTCCCATGGGCACGTCAACGGTGTGGAGGAGGGGGGATGATCATTCACTTCCCCACCCATGCCGGTCTGGTGGGGATCGAACCGGGAAACCTTTCAGCCACCAGCGCGCTCCTCTAACCTCTAGGCCACCGCTGCCTCCCCAAGCTCTACTTTGACCTCTGCCTCATCTTTCTCCTCTTACGCTTCAGCCTGCGCATGCGCTTCTTCTTCCACTTGGCTCTCATGTTCCTTGAGCTGAAGAAACCTTAGAGCTTGGCACTAATGAAGATCTGTGGCATTCGTAGTGGGTTCTGTCAGATCACATGGACCGCGATGGCTTATAAACAGGTGATGCTCTTGTCACCATGAGGTCACGCCGAGTCAGCCGTGCCCAAATATGGAATCATGGGTGATACGTGCCCAAATATGGGGTCCGCCACGTCAGAATGGCCTTTAAGGATTCTGATTAGCAAGAGTGGTAACCATAGCAACCTGGTATTATACGGACTGGGTAACCATGACGACTTAAAGGAGTAGTTCACCCAAAAAATTACTTATTTCCTATCAAATACACATGCCATGAATCCTTGAATTCATGGAGATTTATTTGTTTTTGTTGCATTCCAAAGCCAAGCCATGCATTCTGGGGGTCCCTGGCACAAAATATTTTCAGATGGAGGGGTCCGTAGCCAAGTACATATCATTTTGGGGGTCCTTGGCACAAAAAAGGTTTGAGAACCACTTCATTTGTAGAATCGGCCTCAGGTCTAAATGAGTTAATTGAGTTGTGACTTGATATATGAATGCTTGATGTGCTCTAACCCTATTAGCACATTGATTGGCATTATTAAAATCACTAAACCACTTAAAGGTCACATTGTTATCATCATACAGTATGTAGAAATAGCTTGTTGGATTAGACAGGGACTAGAATTGATTTGTTATTGTCATACAGAGTTATTGATCAACATTCCAGTTGCTTTACATGGATCAAACATCTCTCTCATCAGACACATAGAATGTCTTTGTCTTTGTGTTAAGTATTGATTTGAGATCTAAGACACATTATGTCTTTGTGTGTGTATTGATTTAGATGTAACATCATTGATCATTGGGGAGGCACTGTAAGGCTCCATTCTCCTCCTGTAGCGCTGCCAGTCTGTTCATCAGCTCCTTTATGAGGACCTGTGGTGATCAATATCTAATGCACACAAGTATCTCATGAGCTAATTGCAGTCGTGTAAAGTAACTAATTACATTTACTCAAGTACTGTACTTAAGTACAATTGAGGTATTTTGACTTTACTAGAGTATTTTAAATGTTCTATACTTTTACTTCTACTCCATTACATCTCAGAGGCAAATATTGTACTTTTACTCCACAGCAATTATTTGAAAACGTTAGTTACTAGTTACTTTGCAGATTTTGATTATTATTACAAAACATTAAGTAACCACTTCAGCCCTATATACATTTCGGCCATTTGAAAATAGCCGATTTACAAGCTCACGATGTGAGATTGTAGATCTGCTATTTTCAGGCGGCCCCCCTGTAGTAACTCTGTGGACCCCCTAGGGGTCCCGGACCCCCTGTTGAAGACCCATGCTTTAACCCATTTTCAGATCGTGTTTTTATTAGAGTCTTTTCCGCCCCCAGCAGCACTCATATAACCGGACGTTTCGGCCTTACAGGCCTTCCTCAGCGTGTTTACAACATACAAAATAGTGTCACCTTATAAAGGGGACCTTGGTGCAACACACAAGACGGTCTGGGTGAAAATATTTGCAAGTTACAACAATAAGAAGGTAAAAAAAAACAAGAAAACAAGAAAAACACCAACATTGTCAATATTTTTGACACATTTCTCACAAAATATTTTTAGAAAATATTTTTTTTAGAAAACCCAAGCCTATGCGAGTTTAAAACCCTTCTATGAAGACAGACTGAGATTTTTTCACAAATAGCACCACAGTATTATAAAATACGCATATTTTAAATACCGTAGTACCAATACAGACACTATAGAAAGAGGCAAAACCTTCACTTCCGAAGTCACTTTGAAGACATATAACTTATTGCCCAAAAAGTGTGAATTATTTTACCATTAAAGCAGCAATCATTTTTGATTAAAAAAGGCCACTACTATAAAAAACAGCCTAGCAACAGTTCTTCATTAAGCCCTTTAGGGTGATCTGTCTGTAGGGTGTGGATCCACCATGCCTCTCTCTGCAATAGAAATCTTTCATGATCCCCACCTCTTTTTAATGGCTGAATACCCTGAAACCTCAGCGAGCAAACTTCATGTCCCACGCATTAAAATATCTAGCCACAGGCGATTTTTCATCCTTGTTTCTAATATTACTTCTATGTTCTGAAATCCTCACTTGAAGTTGAACATGACCCACATTAGGATCGCTTGATAATTAATACCAGTGTTTCTTCACAGCACTCTTAAGGCGGTTACACACCGGCGAATATGCGAATATACGCAAAATTCTGACTCGTTCCAAATAATTAAAAGACGCTTTTTCGCTTCGCTTTTTCGCTCCATGTAAGCTTGCATTGACTTTATAAGGTTTAAAAAAAAAACGTATTATTCACATGAAAAAAATCGCCCCGGTGTGTAAGGACCTTTAATGTCAGAACACAAGGGTGAATAAGTAGTAGATAAAACCATCTTGGACTCCCCTGCACGAGCAGGTTTAGGAGTTAACAGGCTAGTCCTCTCTTTCTCACAAGCTCTCTCTAGGTTAGTCCTAAGTACTTTTTCACTGTAACCTTTAGTTTTGAAACGTTCACACAAGTCCTTCGCTTGCCTCTCGAAAGCACTGTCAGAACTACAGATTATTTTCGTCCTAAGTAGTTGACTGTAGGTAAGCTTCTCTTTAACCCCGAAGGGTGATAGCTAGAAAAATTTAAATAATTGTTTCTATCAGTTTGTTTTCTGTAGACACAAGTTGCTATCTTATTTACATCTCTCTGTACCAATACATCCAGGAACGTCACTGACTCTCTAGACTTTCTTGAATTAATATAAACTTTAAACTCATCCAGCTGTTCTACTGACCCAGAGAAAATGAAAAAAAAAAAACATCATCAATGTATCTAAACCAACATTTTAACCAAGGGGAAAACGGATTGTTGTTGTACACAAAGTCACACTCAAATTTGCCCATAAACAGATTAGCGTTGTTTGGGGAGCAGGGACTGCCCATACTCCGCCCATATAAAAATGGTATGTTGTACACACGCTGAGGAAGGACTGTGAGGCCAAAACGTCCAGTTATATGAGTGCTGCTGGGGGCGAAAAGACTCTAAAAAAAACAAGATCCTAAATGGATGAAATTGAGTGCTGGTTTTATTTTCAGAGAAACTGTTTCTGCCTGAACCGTGCACCCGTTACGTTTTTGAACTTTGAACGACTCGTCTGATGAGTGCTTGCTTCTTTCTTTTTCAACCTTATCTTTGTGTAACTGGTCCTTACTAATGCTCATTATAAGATGGCAAGTACAAAGCGTAATATCTCCTCTGCCCAAACTATCTTTCTGTCTTAGCTCAGCAGTAGAAATGTTGGCGCTCGTGCAGAGAGACTCAGGGTCGAGGTAGGAGATAACTCTATGTCGCCATTCTATGTCACAGTCACACAAAAGTAGCAAAAATAGCAGATCTACAAGCTCAAAACGTGTCGCGCTGCGATCCGCTATAGCTTGTAGATTTGCTATTTTTGAATTGGAATCCTGAAAAGTATTTTTTTAATTTAATTTCAAATGCATTTAGTTATACTTATGTTAACTTTATGAACTTAAATACAAATACATTGGACATATAAAAGACAATAGAATTTTAATCCTAAGCTACTAATACAGACTGAAGTAATTAAAGCGGGTCATGTTTGCATGTTTGGAATTGTAGCTGAAATCAATAATCAGTATTACGATATTAAGCATTAAGTGAAGGTGGGGGCCGCATGTGGGCCCCGGGCCACCAGTTGCCCATGTATGAGATAAATGTTACGCAAATGCAGCTGAAAAATTACTTTGTCGTAGGAAGGTGTCGCTCGACAAAAATAGCCGACTTACAAGCTCACAACGTATTGCGCCACTACGGGTTGTGAGCTTAGAAGTCGGTTATTTTCAGCAAGCGACAGGTCGTATATGACAAAGTATAAATGAGATTTAGGGGAACATATCTGCCCGTCTGTCTGCCTCATACAGGCTGTTATGTGAAGTCGGGAGACTGTTCCTGTCTTTTTTACCGTGAGACAGGCTTTTAATAGACCTGGCTCCAGCATTGTTAAGTGGGAAATGCAGGGACGAGTGCGCACGTCAAATGTCACCATTAACCTGCAGGCAGTGGTGTAAAGTCTAACTGTAACTACATATACTCAAGTACTGTATATGTATCATTTTGAGATGCTTTTACTTTACTGTAGTTTTTTTTTCTTTTACTTCTACTCCACTACATCTAGACAAATATTGTACTTTTTACTCCACGATAATTATTTGAAAACTCTAGTTACTAAATACTTTGAGGATTTTTAATATTATTACAAAACATTAAGTAACCAATTCAACCCTATATATACTTTGGCTATTTGAAAATAGCAGATCTACAGTACAAGCTCACAATGAGTCGCTTCGTTGTGAGCTTGTATATCTGCTATTTTCAAAGGATTTTTATACATTTTATACATTTGAAAACTTGTGAAATGGGACCTTCTGCATAATGATGAGTACTTTTACTTAAGTACATTTTGATGCCAAAACTTTTGTACTTATACCCAAGTACATTTTGAATACCGAACTGGTCTTGTAACAGACCATTTCTAGGGTATTGATACTTTTACTTAAGTAAAACATGTGAGTACTTCTTCCATCACATGAGGGTGAGTGAACAACAGCTCTGAACTCTGTCACATGGAGGTTTGAAGCAGAGTCGAGACAAAAGGTCAGATGAGTCATCTTCTTCCAGAGTGTGTCCTCTATCTACTGCTGGGCTATTCTTATATCTTTGTTCTTTTATACAAACTCTGTGTCCTATAGTCTCTCCACTTCCTTTGTACAGTAGTATAGACCCACCACCCCATGGACACAAGATGGACCAGGCCAATGGGGCCAATAGTACCCAGGGGTCCATGACTACAGTGGGGTCTTCATGGTCTGCGAGGCCCATTGACAATTTACTGAAATGTATTTAAGTTAAAGGAGTAGTTCACCCAAACAAAATACACATTTTCTATCAATTACACACCCCATGAAGCCTTGGATTCATGTTGTTTTGTTTTTGTCACATTCCTGAGCCAATAACTTGATGACAGGTGCAGTCGCCGGTAGGAGACTTGTGGAGGCTCCTACCAGAGTTCTATAATAGAATTAGATTTAGATTTTAGCTATATACTGTATATATTATAGATAGCTAAAATCTAAAATTACACTGATGCTTTCCCGGTTTTAATGGGTTAAAATGTGACCGTGATGTTGTGAAACATTGCTAAATATGTCCGGGGCGGTAACGTTATTGACTAGTTTCTTGCATTGTTTGATTGATTGGTCTCCTTGTGACACCTGCTACGGTGCATGTGTGATAAACTAAACGTAGAAAATTAATGATATTATTTCAGCCAGCCTCTGTTGCATCACTTTCACTTTACCGTGTGTGTGTGTGTGTGTGTGTGTGTGTGTGTGTGTGTGTGTGTGTGTGTGTGTGTGTGTGTGTGTGTGTGTGTGTGTGTGTGTGTGCGTGCGTGCGTGCGTGCGTGCGTGCGTGCGTGCGTGCGTGCGTGCGTGCGTGCGTGTCCAATTCAGTTCCTTTTAAAAACACAATTTATCTGTGTTGTAAAACGTCTCATGACTGATAGTTTGCATTAACAGGAGCCATCGATTAAAGGTGTCCTCACACTGAATAGTGCTGAGTTACATTTCTGCTTGGACAGCTGGCGGTGACCTGAAGTGACCATGTCACATCAAGATGTCAGCACATCTCTGCTGTTGAGCAGAAACCTTGTATCTCCATATTGATGTTTGTCTCTGTCGGGTGGAAACCTCATACAGTGTCCAAAACTGTTACTTTTCAGGATTCAAATAAAAAAATATCAAAAGTAGCACAAGCTCAAAATGCGTCGCTTTGCGCCGCGTTTCGAGCTTGTGGATCTGCTACTTTTGATGCTTTTGTGTGACACTGTAG
>NC_137620.1:1280850-1343350 GCF_963280865.1 Gymnoscopelus braueri | reverse complement strand
CAAAAAATACATTAACCACTTCAGCTCTATATATACTTGGCCATTTGAAAATGGCTGATCTACAAGCTCACGATAGAGGTTTAAAGTGAGTTTCTCATGGACGTGGGTCAAATCGGTAGACGGCACAAAACAAAATGGATGTCTGGGCCAGTTGACCGGTCGACGAAGTGTTCTCTTCCAAACCGTTTCCTTCGCCAATATCGTCCATCACTCACCGCCCTAACAGAACAGCCCCTCCCCCTTGTTTACGCTCTTATTTAGTTTTTTTTCCCATTCCTCCACCACGCCCAGCCGCTTCCTCCAGTTGGCCCCACACTCACTCAGCCATCATAGAGTTCAGAATGGCCGCGTTCCAACTAATTAGTTTACTAAATGTTTGGCGGGTGAAGAGGAAGACAGATTGAGGGTGAAAAGGGGCGACAGACACAATGTACCGCGGGGGGGAAAAAACTCATTTACAGTTTCTCCTCCGCTGGGTCCCACTACCCCCCCCCCCCCCCCTCCCAACACATCAATCAGATAAATGGGCTTTTGGGTTCAGCGGCGATTCAACCCACAAATTCTACCTGCTCCCTGCTGTCATGCTGTCCGGCATCTGAGAGTGGACAACACACACACTAAACTAATTGCTAATTCCTTCCCAGTTTTTTAGGAGTAGCTGTAAATGAATGGGTAGAGACAGGGTTCGACTTGTAAATGGGGGGTTATTTTCTTAATCACTTAACCCATTAACACCCGGAAAGCTGCTGTGTCATTTTAGATTTTAGCGTTGGCTATTGAAAAAAAGCAGATACCGTATACAAGCTCACAGCGCGTCACTTCGGGCCTTGCTGCAAGCTTGTACATATGCACATTTTGAAAGTGTTGAATAATTTAGATTTAGTTTTTTACACAAATCTTCTCTTCTGGGTTTCTCTGGCACAAAACATTTTCCGCGGCCAAATACGTCATCATTTTGGGGGTCCTTGGCACAACAAAGTTTGAGAACCACTGATTTAGAAGGCATTTGTAGAATCGGCCTCAGGTCTTAATGGGTTAAACGCTATATACGTCATTATGTCAAAGAGCAAATATAGCCAATCTACAAGCTCACAACGCAATCACAGTGCGTTTGTGATGGTGATTCTGTCCTTTGTTTTTCTCAACCTCCAACGCACTTTCACATAATTTTCCTCTGAGATTTCCCCATTTATGGCAACAGACACGGTGGACAGTGTCTGTGTGTGCCATCTCTCTCCTTAAATTAATTACCATCTGGTTGTGTTTGTAGTTCCTCAGAGAGGCATTATAGCGGTTTATATCTCCTAACCTCATCAAAACAATATTTTCTTCAAAAGTGTCCATGGTGCGTCGCAGACAGATTGCGGAAATAATTGCTACTGCCAGTGGGACGGTGTTCGAGGTAATCGAGGACTTCAAATATCTTGTTTCCACTTCGATAGAACAGGATCTGAAGGTCTGGAGGGCACTTTGTCCTTGACTTGGAATGCCTTGCATGGCATAAGGAGATTGGGGAAATCTCAGACGGGAGATGACCTCAAGAGACAGCCGTTTGTAGCAACAGATGGAGTGAGCAGTGATGGAAGAAGAATATTTTCAAAACATCTTCAAATACAATATTTTGAAGATTCTTAAACATTTTAACAACAGACATCTGGTACATAAAAGGGCTCCCTGGCACAAAATATTTTCGGATGGGGGTCAAATACATATTAATTTGGGGGTCCATGACATGCAAATATTTAAATAATAATAATAGAAATAAAACATTTTTAAAACCGTAACCCGCAACTACCAATATTAACAAGCAACTTTACAGAAACACAAGCCCAAAGTCTTTTTTAATAAGCAGACATGGGAACAGTGGCCATGCTTTGCAAACATGGGCGTTTTTACATCGTGAGGAGTTATTATTTGATTAGATTTAATGTGTTGTGATGAAGCGTTGCAGACGAAGCCGTGCTCTTATGTTTATGTATGGAGGAATTTAAATTGAGGTCAAACCTGAGGTCGTTCTTGTGGTTACATTTCATGTGTTAAACCGTCTTCACTGTCTGCCCCTCTTTCAACGTACAATAATGTATATGAAATACAGATGAAAATACCACAAAATAACCTTTAATTATAGAATAATGTCTTTACCATCCTTTAATGAGAAAACCAGACAGGCGTGTCTTTTAATTTGATTCAAAGGAGTTTTCTTTTCTCTCCCGGTTGTAGATTGAGCCCTTCTGTTGGGTCGATGTCTGGGATTAGCTGTAATCCTTTGTATTTGGAGGATGCATTCATTAATCTACACTCATGTACAGACACACGCACGCACACACACACACACACACACACACACACACACACGCATACGCACACGCACACACACACACACACACACACACACACACACACACACACACACACACACACACACACACACACACGTATGCATTTAAATAAGACATACTAAAGTCTGTCAGTCTCTCTGGCAGTCTAACACATTTCCACACGTGCATGCGCGAGCGCGCACACACACACACGTACTGTACATGCACACGCACACGTACACGGACACACATGCAGCATATGCAAATGCACAGTCACAGTTGACATGCTGCATAAACAGGAAGCGTTGAGGTCAACGTTCGTCACCATGGAGACGTGTATCTCATGTTTTTTTAGATGAGATGGCGGCCTGACCTTGACCTCCTTTAACCTCTGGAACTTTAACGTTATGTGTGCTCTCTTATAAGACACAATGTCTGTGATTCATTAAAATCATATTAATTAACTGTTATCTTTTGACCATTAGAGATGAATATCTCAAATAGACATTGGTGGTCGAAAACGTTCTCAAATGTTTTACTTAAGTAAAAGTATCAATACTGCAATGTAGAAATCTGTTACAAGTAAAAGTCCGGAATTCAAAATGTACTTGAGTAAAAGTACAAAAGTATTGGTATTGAAATGTTCTTAAAGTACCAAAAGTAAAAGTAATAAAACATTTGAAAATAGCAGATCTACAAGCTCACAACGCGTAGTTCTGCTATTTTCAAATAGCCTACGTATAAAATAGTGCTAAAGTGGTTAATGTATGTCTTATTATTTCATTATATCTGCAAAGTAACTAGTGACTAAAGTTTTCAAATAATTGTAGTGGAGTAAAAGAACAATATTTGCCTCTGAGATGTAGTGGAGTAGAAGGAAAAGTATAGACAATTTGAAATACTCTGGTAAAGTAAAAGTACCTCAAAATTGTACTTAAGTACAGTACTTGAGTAAATGTACTTAGTTACTTTACACCACTGATAATAGGCGAACATGCTGTAAGAAATAGTCAAACATTCTGTGAAAATCCACAAGATCTACAAGCTTACAGTGTGTTCTATTTGGGCTGAAGAGATTGGGTGTAGAGGGGAAAAAGGAGGCGGCCAAGTACAGATTCCTGGGAGACCCCGGCCAATGAAGTATAAAGGGTCTAAGTTGTTAAAGTAATAATGAACAGTTCTCAAAACTCTAATTGTGACCATTAGAGTTTTAATATCTCATATATTAGATCGCCACATTTACAGAAATCATACCGTAGTTATCATCATCTCATGCTCAGCAATCTTTTCAGTCATTTCTCATTAAATCCGCTGATGAATACAATGCAGTTATGTGTACGCATCACTGATCTTATACCTGAGTATCAAATAATTATTTCTGCACATTGAGGGCAATATGCAGCAGAGCTTCAATTTAGAAATTACAGGATTTAGTGGACTGGCAATAATTCAAGTCAGAATTGCATGTATAACTTTCCTTATCTGTCCTATGAAACCATTTGGTACAATAAACTTAAAATGAATTAGAAAGAGAATTAGAGAAAGTCATTTGTAATCTGATTCTCTACAACAACAACCAAAAAACTCGTGGGACCTCAGAGATAGCCTGGTTCCAGACGAATCTGCCATTGAAAAAAAAGAATTGCCCCCAGCAGATTAGGTCTGGCCCCTCTCAATAGAGATTTGATTTCTCTCCCTCCGAAGTTGTGAGGGACCAATCAGGGCCCAGTATGCAAATGTGGGGCGGGTTTATCACCAGAGGCATTTTTTGAATTTGCCCCTCGGAAATGCAGGTTCTACACAGAGATTCCAGACTAATATCTAAGCAGTGACATTAGTCTGGCTATGCCAGGCTACCTCAGAGATACTGCAGGGGGCCGCCAAATCTTTGAGTGATAGGGACTTTATTATTTTTATTTTTACAGTAACCACTTGAACCCTCGCATCCCTATGTTGGGGGTGGTTACATTAGCCAAAAATAGCAGATCTACAAGCTCACAATGCGTCTGTGACGTGTTTTGAGCTTACAGGATCAGCTATTTTCGGTGAAGAGGTTTGGTGTAGAGGGAAAAAAGAGCAAACCAAGTATTGAGGTCAAGTTTACAAAGTATTGAGGGTTAAAGTCGTTAAATGTCTGAAAAAACACATTTCACACATTACCCATCAAAGACGCAGATCTGCGTTCTATTTAATTAATCACTTGCCCGCCAAGAACGCAGATCTGCACAAGGGGCGCCCTAACACAGCTTTGGAATGATCGATCGTCACTCAGAGAAGAAGTAGTCGGATGTGACGTCATTCCAAAAAAACAGTCATCCATCAACCCTAACTATGGGATTTTTAGAAAAACATTCCTAACTCAGTTTATTTTTTTTGCATTGAAAACCACCCGTTTTCAACGGGCCATTGCCCCAAAATGGCTGCTCGCGGTTGGAATGTTATTGTCCCAGTGGTTACACGGATCCCTCCGCCTAGCCACGGGGACTTTTTTTTTTTTTTTTTTTTTTTTTTTTTTTACACAACGTGGCTTCCACTGCGTTTCAATGATCGTCTATTTAAGGTACTTACGCTGGCAAGGGGATAAAAAACGATGTTTAATATCAAGGCGGGTAATGTGTTAACATGAACACAATATGTAGGGGGGGGGGGTCCCTGCTTCATCTCTTTCTCTCAGCTAAGGGGTCCTTGGCCTGACAAACAGACCTCTGCAGTAAAGTAAATGGTTTAGCCTAGAGCGCCCAAACCCTACTAAACCAGGGTTACTAGCTGACACTGTTATAAAGGGAAACAACAAGGAGGATTCAGTTTGTGAATACCAACATTACAAGTCAACAAAACTTAAAGGACAGCTTTGTTTTTTTACAACCAAGGTTTATGTTTTAGCTTGTAATTAAACTAAATAAAAGATGAGTGTTAAAAAAAATCATTTACTGCTTTCTACAGTTTTAGCAATTTTCACGATCTTTTTTACAATGGGCGGGGGCATTCGGGCAGGTGGCTAAATATGTATTTTTTACACAATTAAAAAGGTCCTGTGGTCTTTGATGGCCATTATGTGAGTTATTGGGGGCTAGAAGAGCTACTGTAAATAATAATAAATAAATCGCCGGGTTATTGTGTAAAAAAATACATATTTAGCCACCTGCCCGAATGCCCTACTGTAAAAAAAAGATCCCGAAAATTGCTAAAACTATAGAAAGCAGTAAATGAAAAATGTTTAACACTCATCTTTTATTTACTTTAATTACAAGCAAAAAAATAAACCTTGGTTGTAAAAAAAACTAAGGTGTCCTTTAACACATTCCATGCCAGACGTTAATCTCATAATGTACTCACCAGTGCCAACGTGTTATTGTTGTTTTTTTCACGTCGCCATAGACCTTGTTAAAATCCTTAAGATTGAGCTGTGCACTGTTTGTAAACATCGCGGACATCTCCCTGCTTCTACCAGTGAAGACCACGTGTCAAACGGGGCATCCATGTTGTAGTTAGAACGGTTTACGTTAAACAGTGATATGCGAGGAGAAAAAACTACAAGGAGAAAATGGAGTTTCAGTTTCGTCATTAGAACAGGGGCCGACGGGATCGGCAAAACCGGATCCCAAATAATTCCGTTTCCGGTGGTGCTACCGGAAACGGAAGTGGATCAACAATTTCAGAAAGTGCACTTCTACACGATTGGCAGTCAATGTGTTAAAGGTCTAGTGAAATGAAAAATTAGTTTTTCACACTTTTAGACTGTGGTCATCATATGAACATATACCTAACAATAGATGCATTTTTGTGTATTGTTATATGAAAAGTCCCTAAAAAGCCAATCTTAATTTCTTCCTGTAAACGAAAATGTGCTGCGTGAGATCACCTGTGTGTGATTGAGGGAGGAGAGGAGGGGCGGTAGTGAAGTGATGTCAGACAGATGCTACTTAGTGTAGCGGCAGTCGGTCAAGGCCACGTAATTGAGTATTTATTGGCTGTGATGGTGATGGTGGTGGGGATGGGGGGTTCCGCAGCATTTATAGAGGTCCTAACTTTTTAATGCAAGTGTATAGTGGTCCTTAACCTTATGATTACAGTCCTACAGGATCTCTAATGAGGAGAGACAAGGATTTCTATCAGGGGCAATTTGACAGCCATTACTCACACGTATGCACGCACGCATGCACGCACACGCACACGCGCACACACACACACACACACACACACACACACACACACACACACACACACACACACACACACACACACACACACACACACACACATTCTGGTGTCAGTCGTGACATAGGATATTTTCTTTCCACACACTCACATACTGTGCTTGTGTTTTGAGCTTGTAGTTCGGCTTCTTTCACCATACTTATCTGTGGAACCGAGTCAAACTAAATGTAATGCCTACAAGTCACCAGTTCAAATATGATTATTTTAGGGGGTCACGAAAGTTTGTGAACTTTACAGAAATGTGAGTTTACCATAATCACAGTATTCCTTAATCATATTCCATCATATTCAAGGGCTTTCGCAGAGAAATGAGAGACTCCAGTCATTTTCAAATTAGAGCACTGGAGAGGGCAGGTGTGTGTCTGTGTCCAGCTGATGCTCGTTGACGCTCGTTAATGTTATAGGCATCAAAGCAATTATGCTTCTGCACTGTCAAATAGGCCAACATCTAAACTAAGATTAGTGGGACTCATTCAAATGACCACCAGTGAGTCCCGGGACTCACTATATTGAAAACCTAACAACATCACTGTATTATATTAGATTTATTAGATATAATATTGATATTATAGCAATTTTGTATTATTAGATATGAGATGTTGTTACCTGACAATTAATTGACTTTTGGTGAAAAAGCCCATACGCATCGGTATCGGTTGATATCGGTATCGGAAATTAGGAGTTTGACAATATCAAGGTTCAAGGTTCAAGGTTCAAGTTTATGAATGTCCCAGAAGGGCAATTGGGTTTACAGCCAGAGTAGTGGTTTAAAACATACAGACAGTACAGGACAGCAGCAGACATGAAACACCATAGCATAAAAACATAGGTCTGGGCGCATCTAGTGCAAGAAATAAAAAAGGAATTATAAAGTGCCGGCATAAAGTGCTTGTTTCATCATCATCACCGTCATCATCACAGTAAAGTGCAAGAGATAAAGAGATAAATAGTCTGGTTCACTATGTAATTTTGTCGGATTTTTTTGAAGATTTGCAAAACTATACATTTTTGGAAAGGTTATTGTCTAAGGAATCAGAAAATCAATGTTTGCATTTGCCCAGATGTGTATATGGCGGCCATATTGGCAATTATAAAATGGCCACCCTAAAATGTACGTTTTTTAATATCTCGGCCTCTAAATAAGCTGGAACATTGATTTTAACTCTTAAACCTACATTTTCAGTGTCGAGGAATCCAATGGTGGTAATTATAAAGCTACAACACTTTACAATATTAACCCTTAGATGCATGACTGAGTCCAAAATGACCAGATGTGGTTGTTTTCTTGCAATATCTTTGTAATTAAAAAAACATTTATCAATTAATATTGAAGATTTGCAAAACTATACATTTTTGGAAAGGTTATTGTCTAAGGAATCATAAAATCAATGTTTGCATTTGCCCAGATGTCTGTGGCCATATTGGAATTGACAAAATGGCCGCCGTAAAATGTATGTTTTGTAATATCTTGGCTTCTAAATAAGATGGAACATTGTTTTTAATGGCTAAACCTACATTTTCAGGGTCAAGGAATCCAATGGTGCAAGTTATCATTTCATTTTTTGTAACATCCCATTGACATAATCCATCATATGGGTAAAAATAGCACAGCCCAGGCAGTCAGTCAGATACTAACTCAGTGTTCTTTTTATTTATTTTAACTGTGAACTTTGGATGTTTGTGTAACCATCTTAAACATCATGACATGTGTAATCTTAGACAGTCTCTATCCATCATCATCATCATCATCATCATCATCATCATCATCATCACTTTCGTGCATCACAGCTTGGGAATCATCATCGTTCTGGCACTGGCTGCTGCACTGACACATTTCAGTACAGGCTAAGTCTTTAGCTTTGCAGGAACATCTGCCAGAAGAACAGTCTGATTTGCACTTGCATTGAACCATCTCAAGGATGGCCTTTGGAGCTGGGAGGACCTCTGTGGTCGTTGGTTTCAGCATGCCACCCGAGTGTTTGAAGTACCCATTTTGCAGGGGATCCAGCTGTGGATCCTGCAGAGCAATGGCTGCTTGTGCCCATGCCCTTGTTTGGACATGGACTCTCAAAATGTGCTGTTTCAGAGCTCCAGGTGTTGGAGGGAGCTTGTCACTTTCTGCCCTGTGCTTGCAGAACAGATGCCATCGCAGTTCAGGGATTGTCTTGATGTTGATACCCTTGGGTGAGTAAGCTGCACATACAAAGGACTCCAGTGTTGACAGCATTCCTTCTGTCACTTCTGCTTCATCCAAAAGCATCTGCAGAGCTTTGATAATATCGCCATCCGTTTTGAGGTAGACCTGCAGCCAGGTTGCCTTGCTTATACGGGAGAACCTCCCTGTGTTGTCGGCCCCAGTGAATGCATGGAAGGCTGGCAAAGCCTTTGCTCTTTCTTTACCTAGAGCTCGCCACAATCTTCAATCTGCACAACACCAGAGGCCATAGAAATGGACGTGTTCATCAGCAGGAGGTCATAGTTTGCTGTGACTAGCACTAAAACGTCCGTATCTGGGGAGAAAAATACCAACGGTGCATCAGGTGGGTTTCGCTGTGAAGCCAGCACAGCCTGGTGGATCAGCAGTGTGTCTGCTTCTTCGTGGTTATTTTCTTCAAAGACCAGGTCTTTGTTGCTCCTGGTGTATCTAGAAGCAGACGTGATGATCAGCTTGGAGGATCCCCTGTTGTACTCTAGTGTTTTGGTATCAAGATAGTCAGTCAGATCAGCCTTCGTCTTGTCATGGGAGAGGAACCTGCTCATCGGGATGTGTTTGATGGTAGGCAAGGCAACCTGGCTGCAGGTCTACCTCAAAACGGATGGCGATATTATCAAAGCTCTGCAGATGCTTTTGGATGAAGCAGAAGTGACAGAAGGAATGCTGTCAACACTGGAGTCCTTTGTATGTGCAGCTTACTCACCCAAGGGTATCAACATCAAGACAATCCCTGAACTGCGATGGCATCTGTTCTGCAAACACAGGGCAGAAAGTGACAAGCTCCCTCCAACACCTGGAGCTCTGAAGCAGCACATCTTGAGAATCCATGAACAAACAAGGGCATGGGCACAAGCAGCCATTAATATGCAGGATCCACAGTTGGATCCCCTGCAAAATGGGTACTTCAAACACTTGGATGGCATGCTGAAACCAACGACCACAGAGGTCCTCCCAGCCCAAAAGGCCATCCTTGAGATGGTTCAATGCAAGTGTAAATCTGACTGTTCTTCTGGCAGATGTTCCTGCAAAGCTAAGGACTTAGCCTATACTGAAATGTGTCATTGCAGCAGCCAGTGTCAGAACGATGACGATTCCCAAGCTGTGACGCACGAAAGTGATGATGATGATGATGATGATTATGATGATGCATAGACTGTCTAAGATTACACATGTCATGATGTTTAAGATGGTTACACAAACATCCAAAGTTCACAGTTAAAAGAAATAAAAAGAACACTGAGTTAGTATCTGACTGACTGCCTGGGCTGTGCTGTTTTTACCCATATGATGGATTATGTCAATGGGATGATACAAAAAATGAAATGATAACTTGCACCATTGGATTCCTTGACCCTGAAAATGTAGGTTTAGCCATTAAAAACAATGTTCCATCTTATTTAGAAGCCAAGATATTACAAGACATACATTTTACGGCGGCCATTTTGTCAATTCCAATATGGCCACAGACATCTGGGCAAATGCAAACATTGATTTTATGATTTCTTAGACAATAACCTTTCCAAAAATGTATAGTTTTGCAAATCTTCAATATGAATTGATAAATGTTTTTTAATTACAAAGATATTGCAAGAAAACAACCACATCTGGTCATTTTGGACTCAGTCATGCATCTAAGGGTTAATATTGTAAAGTTTTGTAGCTTTATAATTACCACCATTGGATTCCTCAACACTGAAAATGTAGGTTTAGGAGTTAAAATCAATGTTCCAGCTTATTTAGAGGCCGAGATATTAAAAAACGTACATTTTAGGGTGGCCATTTTGTAATTGCCAATATGGCCGCCATATACACATCTGGGCAAATGCAAACATTGATTTTCTGATTCCTTAGACAATAACCTTTCCAAAAATGTATAGTTTTGCAAATCTTCAAAAAAATCCGACAACATTGTAAATCTAAGCATAAGGAACCAGACTAAAAGTGCTTGTTTCATCATCGTCATTATCATCATCATCATCATCACAAGAGATAAAAAAGGAATTATAAAGTGCCGGCATAAAGTGCTTGTTTCATCATCATCACCATCATCATCACAGTAAAGTGCAAGAGATAAAGTGCTTGATTCATCATCATCATCATCATCATCATCATCATCATCATCATCATCATCACAGTAAAGTGCAAGAGGTAAGATAAATAAAGGGCTACATTCAGAAATATAAGGTGCCTGCATAAAGTGCTTGTTTCATCATCACCTATCACCATCAATAACAATATCCTCTATCGGTCCCTGGCAACATTGATTGCCCGAATTGAGGCAGGAACAAATGAGTGCTTGTATCTATTGTTTTTGACACCAGGGGCACTCAGACGACGGCCCGATGGCAGCAGCCTGCAGTTGTCTGCTATGGAAGGGGTCAAGGCTCTCCAGTTGGATGCCAGTGATTTTGGAGGCAGTTTTCAGTTTTCAAATCCTAAAGAATCAGTGCCAGAGTTTTTCATTGGAAAAAAAAAGTACTCAGGAGCCGAAATACAGACTTTTTAAGTTTTAAGTTAACAAGGAAGTGGATAGGAGTCTAGATCTTCAACTAATCATATCTCCTTGGTCTTTGGGTGAAATTGGAAAAAAAAAACATAAAAAAAAAAAGAAAAGATTGGCACGTGGCGGCTTTAAATCGGTTCGCGTAGATCTACGTGATTGGCAGTGAAATGGTTAATGGCGAGGTTACCATACCAACAGATGATAGAGAAGGAGATAACAGAGTGTACATAGGCACTGTAAAACAATTTCATCAAGTCTCTGTCAACATTAAATCTGGCTAATTTCCTTAGACAGAAAAGGCGTTGCTGTCCCTTCTTACACAGCATGTCAGTATTTACATCAAATTTCAGTTTGCTGTCAATAATCGTGCCCAGGTATTTGTAACTGGGCACAAGTTCCACCGGCTGGCCACAGATGTCAGTGTTAAGTGTTTTAGGTTTGCTGTTCTTGGCTACGGGTACAACAGTGGACCGTTTCCAAAGGGAGGGTACTCTCTGCTGGCTAAGAGATAGTTTAAAAATATAATAAAAAATGGGACCTAATTGTTCAGCACAGGTATTTAGTAAGCGGCCACCGATGTGGTCCGGGCCTGAACTTTTACGAGGGTTGCATTTTTTGAAGCAGTTGATCACATCCTGCTCGTCAAAGAAAGATCTGGAGGGGGGGGCAGACAGAAGTCTATTCCTGATCTCAGAGTGATTTCCGCTGAAATCATGGGTGTCGAATCTAACATAGAAATCATTGAGGCTCTGAGCCAGTTGCTGGTCACAGTTGTAATTGGCTAATATGACCTTTTTCCTGCCATTTTCTTTCAGCCCTGTTATGGTTTTCATACCATCCCAGGCAGAGCCCAGGTTATTTGCTCTAAGTTGGCTCTCGATTTTTTTTCCTTGTAAATCTTTTTACTAGCCCATACCTCTCTTTTAATTTATTTTTGTATACTTCTCAGTTCAACTGTGTTTCCCTCCTTAAAGGCCTTATTCTTCTTTTGCAAAAGAGATCTAAGGGAGTTAGATACCCATGGTTTAGAGTTTGGGTACACTTTGATGGTTTTCTCAGGAATAACAATGTTCTCACAATACAAAGACCAGCTAGTAACAACATCCGTCAGTTCATTGATGTCGGCAGAGGACTCAGAGAACATGTCCCAGTCTGTGCTCTCAAAGAGGCCCCGGAGGGTCTCACAGGCGTTGTTATCATTCCAGTTCTTAATGCGGATGCTCTGCACTTTACCACGTTTTAGAGCAGTGCGGTAAACGGGAAAAAGGTGCACACAGTTATGATCGGAAGCCCCCAGGGGCGGGAGGGGTACAGACTTGTATGCGTCCTTGACATTACCAAAACACATGTCTAAGGTTTTGTTGGACCTAGTCGGACATGTTACGTATTGATGGAAGTCTCTGAGAGTCTTTTTCAGGGACACATGGTTCATGTCACCAAGGATGAGATTTGGTGCGTCAGGGGAGATTAGTTGTAGTTTCTGTACAACCCTGAGAATCTGCTCACAGGCGCTAGCCTCATTAGCTTTTGGATGTATATAAACGACTGTAATAATTATCTGTGGGAACTCCCTCGGCAGGTACGCTGGCCGCAGAGAGACAGAGAGCAGTTCAACGTCAGGGGTACACAAACTCTCTCTAACAATGACAGATTTAACATTGCACCAACGCTCATTAATATACAAACATACCCCCCCACCAGTTGACTTGCCCGTAACTGAGGCGTCCCGGTCCATACGGAAGGGTGTTCCGAAGCCATCGATCTCCAGATCGGTGGCCAAGTCGCGTTCGGATAGCCAAGATTCCGTGAAGGCTAGAATGCAGGAGTCCCTGAAGTCGTGGTTGCAGCGGGTTAGGGCGTGCAGTTCATCGGTTTTATTCCGGGGGGACTGCGCGTTGGAGAGGATGATGGAAGGTAGCGGAATGCAGGAAAGGGGCTGTGTTTTCCTCAGGCGAGTGCCTCCTCTTCTCCCACGCTTTCTGACCCGTTTTCCCGTCCAACGGGCTCCGGAAGGGTCGCAGGGTGTCAGTAGTTCCGCAGGGTTCGGCCGGATCAGGTCCGCGGGTGACTCCTGAATGTTGCTCCAGCGAAGTAGCTGTTCTGTGGTGTACTGGGTTCGAGCTGGCCGATTGGGAGACAGTAGTGAGTGTCCCAGGCTCCATGTAAGCTGAAACACCAGTAACGCCGAAAGCAGGGCGAGTAGATGATCCATGGCTCTATCCAGGCCAGGTCCGATCCGACAGAGTGTTCCTGCTCTAGGGCTAGAGAGTTCAGGCTCTGTGAGAAGAAAGTTCCCTCTGTTAGCCTAGCTCCGACTAGTTTAGCGGCTAGCCGTTAGCCGTTAGCAGGTCTCTGTAACTCCTGTCGGCGACCGTCCCCAGATCTAGGCTAAATACGAGCCACACTGGGGGGAAGTTTGTCAGAAAGTTGACTCAAACAATGATGCACCACAGGCTCCGTTGTCAGCCTGGACAAAAAATACGTAGAACGACAGAAAAACACACAACAACACACAACAACAAACCAAACTACACTCGCGCTGCCGGTCGCTGCGTGCGCTTTTATTGAATACTTTATTAGTCAGAAATATACACAGCACATGGTACAGTCAGACATTAAGGCTTAAAGGATAACACAAAATAGTCCTGGGGACTTGTGTTTCCATTGTGGTCCTATGTATTCAATTCATCAACATAGCATATAAAAACAACAATAATACATGTCATCGACAATTGCAAAACACTTTATGTACAAAGGAGAAAAAGGAAAAACGGCAGCAGTGAATGACGCCTCCTTTCTATGGGAATTTGCATTTTACATCCCCTGGACACTTGTACACTGGGGGGTCCTTGGAATGAAAAGGGTTGAGTCACTGGTGTAAGACCGACAATTTCTCTGAATTTGTGGAGTGTAACAGGGCCACCTGTTAGCCTTGTGTTGTCCTTGTACAGAGAGAGGAAAGAGGTGCACCACCAATGTAGACACTGCGGCGTGACAGCGGAGCTAACAACACTGCAGAGCTAGAGACCCTGATGCTAGACAGGAGGGTGTGGAATGTGGAGGGTAGCGATTCGGGCATCCCGAGTTGGTGTCGGATAGTCTGCACTCTCACATTGCAACGCATTGCATCTGTGTTCTTCATAATATAGCAACACCGGATTTGAGCTTCAACATGACCTAAAATAAGGCTGGGTCAGAGCTGACTGTTTGGGCCCTGTCCCGGGGCAGGCGTTTGGAAAGGCAGCAGGTGCTTGTATTTGGGCTTGATGGTGACCTGCAGAGTTGGGGTGTAAGGGTCCCTGTCCACGAACACCATGCGATGGAGAGCACTGTTCTCCTCCTCTTGATGGTCCACCAGAGAAACGTCTGCACTGTCATCAACTACCACCTGCCCTGAGCCATCGACTGGGTACAGCTTGTCCCCTGGCAGCAGTGTCATGTAGCTACTGTCTGTGATTACGTGGATGGGCAGCCAGTGCTCACAGCCCTCGGCGGCACGGCGGCTGGCGAAGCCGTGGAGGTCGCTCAGCGAGGGGAAGTGACACATGCGGCGGAGGTCATAGAACTGTGGAGGGGGGATCCACAAGTCACGGGCCTGGTAGCTCTGCAGAACCTCCGACGGTGTGGACCACTTAAAGTGCACGATCTCCTTCTCATCCTGGAGCGTGTGAGGAGGAGTCTGCTTCAAGCAACACATGAAAAAGGCAGTGTCGTACCTCCTCTCCTTGCCGTAGAGGCCGCGGGGCGTCAGCCAGTTGCCCCACTCATGCAGCGCCCAGATGTTAGGCACCATCTGCAGCTGTCTGCACATGGTGATGAAGTTGGAGGGGTCCCTGTTCACCAGGGACCTCCATCTGTCCAGCTCGCTGCTGGAGCACAGCTCTTGTACCTGCTGTTGTGGCCGTGATTCAGGTGTTTCATGCGTGATGCTTTCCATCAACGTGTTCTCCTGTGTTTTATTCAAGACCAGCAGCACCCCGCTCTCCTCGAAGGTCTCCCGCAGGGCGCAGATCCTCAACGCCACCTCCCCCGGCACCGGAGAGCCCAGTTTTACCCGGTCCGTGGCGAAGATCGGAGGTCTGGTCTCCGCCGGCTGTTTGACATGACCCAAACCAAGATTCGGCAAGTTCCTGAAGGCTTTAAAGATGTCCATCCATTCACTGGAGAAATCGGAGGGTTCCAGCAGCCCACCGGGGAACACGTATGCGTTGGGCATGAAGCCGCTCGTACTGCTGCGTTTCAGCAGCAGGACGTCATAGTCAAAGCAGGACGCTGGTGGAAGGCTGGCGTTGGCATTGGACCGGCCTGGAGGACACGTGCCTTGCTCAGGGGTCTTAGGACCCAGATGTAGGCCCAGATGTGTCCTTCCTGCAGCCAGGATGAGGGTGGCTGCTTCTTTCCATTGCTTCAGAGCCGTGTTCATGCTTTATCCTCTGATCCTCTGATATCGGTATAAAAGTCGATATCGAACATCCCTAGTACTATCCTATATTAAAATGTGCTAATGGGAGAGTGGGCCGGTGGGCGGGCGGACCTCTGACGTCACTCTGACTCAGCCATAACCATATAAGTAGTTCCCAATGCAGCTACACCCAAATATGGAGTGTGTTGTCTAACCTCTATACTGATGACATCAGTGATCTCCATAATGGGCATGAAAGCACACTGGGCAAGACCTGGGATGTTGGTTGTCTAGGCGGAAATGGTTGAATTTTGCGGAAGTACCGCCCAAGGAAATGACGTTGATGCTTTACAAATCTGTAAACATTCTCTGTGAATGAAACGAGTGTTGTGATTGGTCAACAAATATCGTTTCCGGGGGAAACACGTAAGACGCAAATCCTGTCCACTCAGGACTTCCGAGACATTCTCTGCTTTAGGTCGTGACCAGGCTCTTCTCTTCGCAGATGAGTGAGGCTGGGAACGAGGCTAGGATGAAAGGGACAAGGACTGACAGATACAGATATCTCCATATATGGGCAGAAGAGTGACACAGACAGACGGGTACAACGGGTAGGCTACTCTGACAAATCCCCCAACACTAAGACTCAGACCTATTGGTCGGATCGGCAGTGCGACGTAGGTGTGAGGG
The DNA here is from genome assembly GCF_963280865.1 of Gymnoscopelus braueri. NCBI lineage: Eukaryota > Metazoa > Chordata > Actinopteri > Myctophiformes > Myctophidae > Gymnoscopelus > Gymnoscopelus braueri. The sequence continues at coordinate 1,327,004 of NC_137620.1, read as the reverse complement.
CCGCGTAGCTGCCCGAACCTCTAGTTTGTAAACACATCTTCAGGTGTTAAAGAAAAGTGCTGATGAAGCAGAATGAACTAATCTGCTAGGGAATGTAATTAAGTCCTTATCAGCTTTCTCTGTATCGTTGCTTTTGGGGGGAAAACCTTGCATATCCAAAACAGTTTTAGCGGTGCCAGCTGTGTGTTTGTCAGTCCGTCCGTCCGTCCGAGCACGGCATTAACAGCTGCAGCATTAACAGATGCAACAAATTACACTAATTAAACACAAACAGGAGACAGTGCAACACACGTGCCATTTAAAGACATGCGCACACACACACACACACACACACACACACACACACACACACACACACACACACACACACACAGGGGCCCAACAGTCAGCACACACACACGTACGTACGTACGTACGCACGCACGCACGCACGCACGCACGCACGCACGCACGCACGCACGCACGCACGCAGGCGGGCGGGCGGGCGGGCGGGCAGGCAGGCGGGCAGGCAGGCACAGTGCCGCTTCTCCCTACACGCACACTACGCAGGTTGCGTGGGGCCCCGACTACCCGCCGAAAAAAAAAAAAAAGTGTGTCCTGTATCATGCTTAGGGCCCCTGTGGAGTCTAAAGCGGCACTGGGCAGGCACACACACACACACACACACACACACACACACACACACACACACACACACACACAGCCCAACAGTCAGCATACTCATCAAATAGAGTAGTACCGCCTGAATACCAGCGCCCACACATCAAAAAAGAGTAGTGCCGCCTGAATGCCAGCATGCATTCGTCAAACAGAGTAGGCACCGCTTACTCACATTGGGTGGGATTTTTATTATTGATTTTGTTTTAAAATAAAATGGTAAAAAATTGCAGATCTACGCGAGCTTGTAGATCTGCCTTTTCACTTATTTTCACAACTGAAACTCAGAGCCATCTGTTATAATTATCTTATCTGGTAATATTATTATCGCTGTCGGGCAGAAATCTTGTTTCTCCATACATCATCTTTTAATGCTTTTTTTCCCTCATAAATAAAAGCCCCATTGTATACTTTGTCCTATCCAGTGGTGGAAAAAGATTTAGACATGTATTACTTAAGTAAAAGTATCAATAGCCTACTGCAATAAAGAAATACTCTCTTACAAGTAAAAGTCCGAAATTCAAAATGTACTTGAATAAAAGTAAAAAAGTTTGGCATCAAAATGTACTGCCAGAGTTTATTCATAATGTACTCACCCACTGCCAGGGTTTTTAATAATTTTTTTATAGAAAAAAAATTGAATTATTTGTCCGTTTATTTTTTAACATTGAAGTGAATGGATTTCTTTTTAATTTTTTAATTAATTTAATTAATTCGTTGTGAATAACGGAAAAAAATGTATACTAAATAATTAGAGAAACCTTTTAGAAATTCAAAAACAATTTAATTTTTTTCTTTTTTAAGGGGAGAATTCTCCCCTTTGGCGGTAAACACCATTGACTGAAAAGGGGAGAATTCTCCCCTTTGGCGGTGAGTGTGTTAAAGTAACAAAAGTAAAAGTGCTCATTATGCAGAATGTCCCATTTCAAGTTTTCAAATGTATAAACACCTTTTGAAAATAGCAGATCTACAAGCTCACAATGTGGTTAATGTATGTGTTGTAATAATAATCAAAATCTACAAAGTAACTAGTAATTAGTTACAAGTTTTCAAATAATTGTAGTGGAGTAAAAGCACAATATTTGCCTCTGAGATGTAGTGGAGTAGAAGTAAAAGTATTAGAAATTGGATATACTAATTTTACTTAAGTACAATACTCAAGTAAATGCACTTAGTTTCTTTCCACCACTGGTCCTATCACAGTGTCATGCAAATATAGTACACATTTGGATCTACAAACTCACAACGGGTCACAACGCGACACTTAAATGATTCTGAATTTTTATTTATTTATAAATAAACAATCTATAATGACATGCCCAGAACGGGGATGCCAGGTTGAAAGTGATTAAGCGTGTCTGTGGGTTTTATAAATATTGAACCAATGAAAAGTTTCAGGTACTTTCTTTTTACATTTCCTGAAAAATATATGGACATACATGGTTCCCACCTAGTGTTTCCAGGTCTGCTTATTATAAGCGACTTTGGGCTTGTTTTTCCTGTAAAGTTGCTAGTAGCCTACATATTGGTAGTTGCGGGTTGCATTTTTTGGGGCTTGTTTCTAAAGTGCAGTTGCTTATTTGGGCTTGTTTAAAAAAAATATATATAATAATGTTTTTTGTTTAAACCAATGGTTCACCAACATTTTCACGTCAAGGACCCCCAAATGAATGTGTTTGTCCACCGTCTTCCCATCTGAAATTATAATTTGTGCCAGGGACCCCCGTACCAGATCCACGTAGGCCTACCAGATTTGTGTTAAATATATTTTTTTAAATTCCCTCAAGATTGTTTTGAAAATAGCAGATTTACAAGCTTTTACATGCTTACAACGCATAGCATCAAGACGCGTTGTGAGCTGGTAGATCGGCTATTTTCAAATAGCCGGTGTCAACCGTGCGCGTCTTGAGCGGATTTTGGAGTTTATTTGTTTAACTTTATTTCGGTTTTAGGGTTAACCTCTGATCCACCCGTCCCCCCCTCCCACGAAAGCCCCCCGTAACCACCCGTCCCCCCCCACGCCCCGCACGCAACCACTCCGCCGCGCTGGCCCAGGCCGAGCTGCGCTAAAACGCACTGTCTGTGCCTGTGGTGGCCTACTGAAATCTATAATAACATAGTAGTAATGACAAGGGTGCAATTATATTCAATGATATTTAATTGTTTTGTGTAAAGCACATGGCTCATCATGCTTAATTAAAGAGAGACTCACTTGCCTTTTCTTAGTGCTTTTCATTGTTTGGACAGAAGAAATTATAAACATTTAGACAATATTCAATCATCATTATATAACAGACATTGAACTGGTAAACTGGTGACAGCATGTCATGGATAGCACATTAATTCTTAAACAAAATTGAGGAAGAAATAAGAATACAAATAAAATAAAACAAACCAAAAAGACGCCAATAACCCCTGTCTTATAAAAACTGCCAAAGTGGGTCTGGGTTATCTGACATGACAGGCTGTGCCACTCTGGTTTTTGTGCTTTCTGCCGCGCGATGTGCTCGCAGCCAAGTCTTGACATAAGGCTCTGGATTCCAGGACCTGAGCGGAGGTCCATGCTGTCTAATAAACATCAGAGCCGACACACGTTCTGTATGCAGTCGCAATCACGTAACCACACCTACAGGACAAGTTGATTGATTGACAGCTGTCAGCCAGCAGGTGTGGTTGATCTTCTTTGATTTGAATTGAGGCGCCCTCCTTCTGCCTGCCCATGCCATGGCTCTATTGGTCGGTTGTTGTCAGTGTTGACATAACAACCAATGGAGGGATTAGCTCTTGAGTCTGACTCTTGCCAAGTCTGCTTATTTTTTGGCCTGTGGACCACCCCACAGGGTTTTCTAAATCTCACCTGCACAACCCAATATTATGCTGTTGTTACAAATGTGTTGCTTTTAAATGTGCAAATGATTTTTTTTTAAATCATTTAAAAAAAACAGTTAGAGAAGTCAGGGAGCGCCGCTCCCCCGCGTCCCCCCTCCATTACACCCCTGTTCTTTTGGGCTTCTCTTCAAATACCGGGTTGCTTGTTTCTCTCGCAAAATCTGGCAACACTGTTTCCCACCTGACTGCTATGAAAGGGGATCATTGTGCTATCACACAGCTCCATTTGAACGTCTTTCAGAAAACACACAGTGGTGTAAAGTAACTAAGTACATTTACTCAAGTACTGTACTTAAGTACAATTTTGAGGTATTTTTACTTTAGTGGAGTATTTCCAAATTTCAATACTTTTACTTCTACTCCGCTACATCTCAGAGGCAAATATTGTACTTTTACTCTGCTACAATTATTTGAAAACTTAAGTTACTAGTTACTTTGCAGAGATAAATTATGATATCATGAAACATACATTAACCACTTTAGCCCTATTTTATACCTTGGCTATTTGAAAATAGCCAATCTACAAGCTCACAACGCGTTGTGAGCTTGTAGATCAGCTATTTTCAAACATTATAGTACTTTTAGTTTTGGTACTTTAAGTATATTTTGATGCCAATACTTTTGTACTTTTACTCAAGTAACATTTTGAACACATGCCTTTTACTTGTAACAGAGTATTGTTATGTTGTGGTATTGCTACTTTTAATTAAGTAAAACATCTGAGTACTTCTTCCACCACTGAAAACACACCACTGTGATGTTCTGTGCCGAACAATATTGTTGTTTTCAATTACATTATTATGAACTCAGCAATATGAGATGGAGGATAAGCTCCAAAAAAAAAAACATCCTTCCCTATAATCCACCCTCTGCCTTGTGACAAATGAATAATGGTGTTAATATATTTGCAGGGAGAGCGGATTTTAATCGCTGGAGCGATGTTAACTTTTTTATTGAGTCTGGTTCTGTTTCCCTGCCAGAGCTTTAATGAAATGACAAAACAGAAGCTTTTTATGATTATATTTTACCATCTCTTTGTCCTGAACCCCATCTCAACATCCAGACGCACGCACACGCACACGCACGCACACACACACACACACACACACACACACACACACACACACACACACACACACACACACACACACACACACACACACACACACACACACACACACACACACACAATAGTAATATATTCATACATTAATTTATAGTAATAGAATTCCTGATGCAAGTGTTCTGTGGTGTTGCCAGAGAGAGAGAGAGAGAGAGAGAGAGAGAGAGAGAGAGAGAGAGAGAGAGAGAGAGAGAGAGAGAGAGAGAGAGAGAGAGAGAGAGAGAGAGAGAGAGAGAGAGAGAGAGAGAGAGAGAGAGAGAGAGAGAGAGAGAGAGAGACAGACAGACAGACAGACAGACAGACAGACAGACAGACAGACAGACAGACAGACAGACAGACAGACAGACAGACAGACAGACAGACAGACAGACAGACAGACAGACAGACAGACAGACAGACAGACAGACAGACAGACAGACAGACAGACAGACAGAATAAAAGTAAGTGGATAGTTTTCATAATGTTTCTGATACATCGAATACAATTGCAGGGTTTCACTTTATGTATCAGAGTGAGCTGTCAAGTTCACAGTGAAATGTAGATTTCACTGTGTAGCGTGTGTGATTCAACACAATGCTTTTAATTATGTCCCTATCTCCTTTCTGTCAGAGAACACAGACTAATGGATCAGAGTCGATAAGAAAAAGTGTGGATAATTATATTCTTTTGTCTGCCTCCGCTATCAGTCAACAGAGGCTTCATTTTCAGACACAGCTAAAGCCACATGATGAATATAAATGTTACTGTTAGATGAGCTAATAGAGGCACTGGATATCAGCGGTGGAAAAAGTACTCAAATGTTTTACTTAAGTATAAATCTATACTGCAATGTAGAAGTACTCTGTTACAAGTAAATGACCCAAATTAAAAAATTACTTGAGTAAAAGTACAAAAGTATTGGTATCAAAGTGTACTTCAAGTACCAAAAGTAAAAGTACTAAAATGTTTGAAAATAGCAGATCTACAAGCTCACAGCGACGCGTTGTGAGCTTGTAGATCTGCTATTTCCAAATAGCCTAGGTATAAAATAGGGCTAAAGTGGTTAATGTATGTTCCATGATGTAATAATTTATATCTGCAAAGTAACAACAATGCCATTCCACATCAGTGGAATGGCATTGTTGTGACATAAAATGGAGAAAGAGGAAATTCAGCAAGGTGCACTAACCACACAGTAACATTCCGAATGCTATTTTAATGCTAAATTAACTCTTCTCAGGATTCCAAGAATGACATCAGCATGAGTCGTAGAAATTACCCAATCCAGCTGTTCCCTAGGGGGTGCAGGGCAGCTGTTAAGCAATTGATTTGGGTGGAATTAATTCACTGTTTTCACGTGTACATAAGAAGATTTACCAAAATGTTATTTTATAGATGAGGTTTTCAGCCACCTGCTGTTTTTTTTGTTGCATGAAATCATATTTTTGTTTTCTTAGATTTGTGCGTCTTTTCAGTCCAGTACCAGGCTTTTATTTGAGTAAAGTCCAGGAAGTTGCCTTCTTCCACACCATATGGTGTGTTTTTCTCAAGCTAGGGGTGTCAATTTTGTTTCTCAAAATATGATGATTTTAAGCCTCCGGTACGATAATTTAACATTTCACATCAGTGCTGGATCTTAAGTTGTAGTATCACGTTCTCTGTTGTCTGCGCTTAGGTTCGAGTTTGAGTTATGTGTTACTTACTGGAGTGTTGTGTAAGTTTGTGTTGTGAATGTTCTCTGTGTGGTTGTCTAATATGTTGTAGGTTATTCTGTGTTGTCTGTCTTAAGTAAAGTCAAGTTAAAATGTGATCTTTGTTTACTGGGTTTGGTGTTTCTGAGTTCCTGCTTTTTAGGTTCAACCTTGTAGCACAACTGACAAAAAAGGACACAAATTCAGGGAATTCAGAAACACAATATCAGCTTTTCATCCATGTAGTTTTCTGTGCCTGACTGAATGTCAAGTTTCTATTGGCCACGCTGGTATTTGTCACAGTGCACAGAGATGTGAACTTTGACCTTTGCTCGCTTCGCTGTGTTCCACGCAAAGACAAACTGTCGAGGGTGCTGAACAACAGCGTTGCCATGTCCACTTATTAGTGACTTTGGGCTTGTTTTTCTGTAAAGTTGCTTGTCAATATTGGTAGTTGCGGGTTGTGCTTTCTAAAGTGTTGCTTATTTGGGATTAATTATTATTTAAACCAGTGGTTGTCAAATATTTTCATGTCATGGACCCCCCCAAAGTAATATGTATTTATTCCTAACCCCTAGCTGATAATATGTTGTGCCAGGGAGCCCCGTACCAGATTTGTGTAGTTGGAATGTTAAAAAAATCGTCCAAATATTCCACATTTAATTTCGAGCTCTTTTTTGAAAATAGCAGATCTACAAGCTCACAACGTTGTGAGCTTGTAGATTGGCGATTTTCAAATAGCCGCTGTATTCAGTAGGCCTATATACTGTAGGTTTTAAGGTGCTCATGTGGCCTATAGTCACTTCTTTTGGGCTTGTTTTCCTAGACCTGCCCGTTGCTTATTTCTCTCACAAAAATCTGGCAGCACTGCTGAACAATGCTAAAAATGCTAAAATGTTTTTCAAAGTGCAGAGCGATGCTGTCTCCACTAGGCTTAACTAACCCTGTGACAGGCTGTGACATTCCACCCACACATAACACTGTAACCCTGTGACAGCCTTTACACCCACACGTCCACAAGGCTCTGAAAGCTAAAAGCTCTATTTATCACATTCAACTCCCAGAGTTCACCTGTGAATCCTTTGACACTTTGGCTGAAGATGAAAGACATGTAAAATGTGCGTCGGGATTCTTTCCCCCCTGCAAAACGTTAATGTGGGTCCATGAGGAAAAGCTTTAGAGATGTGGCTGGAAGGAATGGAGAAACAGTACATGGTTTGACATCCCGGTGAAATACGTTACTTTACGTTAATTTACTTGAGTAAAAGTACAAAAGTATTGGTATCAAAATATACTTAAATACCAAAAGTTAAAGTACTAAAATCTTTGAAAATAGCAGATCTACAAGCTCACAACGTGTTGCGATGCGACAAGTTGTGAGCTTGTAGATCGGCTATTTTCAAATAGCTTAGGTATAAAATAGGGCTAAAGTGGTTAATGTATGTTTTATAATGTAATAATTTATATCTGCAAAGTAACTAGTAACTAAAGTTTTCAAATAATTGTAGTGAAGTAAAAGTACAATATTTGCCTATGAGATGTAGTGGAGTAAAAGTAAAAGTATAGACACTTGGAAATACTCTGGTAAAGTAGAAGTACCTCAAAATTCTACTTAAGTACAGTATGTGAGTAAATGTACTTAGTCACTTTACACCACTGCACAGCATGGTGCGGTTCACTCAGTCCCAGTGCTGTAGTCTATGCTGCAATACGACTGGGTACAATTACAATTACAATGTTTCTAATGTTAATCACCCTGTAACTCAACCACTTTGGAGCTGCTTTTAACCTTATAGATGTGTTATAGAGCAGAGGCAGAGATTCTCTCTGGGACAGTGGTGTCTCTAACGGTGAAGACAGCGCACAGCGGCCGTGTGGGAGATGCATCAGATGGGGTAAGAGGCAGCTTAAAAAGGCGTTGCGGCGAAACTCTTAAAAATAATGCTTTGAACGAACGTCTTCTTTTTTTGGCGGTGGTCCCAAAAATCGTTCATGTTTATTTTGAATATGTTAATAAAAACAGAATTGTTTTCTTTTGCACTTTCGAAATCACAAAGAAAAACAAAGTAATCTAAACATATCCGAAATGGTGAACTATTAACATGCAACTTTCCTTAAAAATTATAATTCTGGTGTTCATTTTTGTATTTTTTAAGCCAAGGTTACAGCAATACTCTGAAAGGCATACTCAGGAATGTGAAGTTTTGTTTAGCAGTACAGCTGTATTTAAGTTGATAGAAGCATTACTAAATGCTAAATAAAAACAAAGTTACAACGAATAATAATTGTTAATATCCCTTATTTATCATATGACTACTATGGGCTTAAAGTTGCCCACCCCTGATCTAGACGAACGTTCCTGAGTGTTACACTGTGTGTAACAGTGTTGTTGTTGCACTCATGATGTACGTGCAGTTTGAATACTAATTAAGTGAGGCGTATCTATTGTTAAGTTAACGTGTGAACTACTTCGAAACTTCCATGGCCAGCGTCCATTATCACCTCAATAGGCACACCTAAGCCTTCACCTCGGACACCACATACATAATCACCTGAAAAGGCTATTGACGTGCACATTCTTACTATATTCTTGCTGCCCCCATGCAGGCCCTTCCTGCATTTCAGATATGCTACCTCAGACGGTTAGCAGACGATGTACGATTTTGTTCAAATGTTCGGGGAGGGCTTATTTGTAGAACACACTACTGCTTAGTCCACAGGTAGCGGAAGCCCCCTGTGGTGTCCCGAGCCACAGGTTGAGAACAACTGCTTTAGAGACAAAGCAGTATTCCTTGAACCCCACTGCCACAGCAGGAGCGTCTTTACATTGTCCTTCCTGTTTGAGCACCATCCACCAGCACAACATCGGGTTGGCAAGTGAGCAGGGATTTGGGTATTGGAATTTGGCTTTTCTTTCTTTCTCTCTCTCTCTCTCTCTCTCTCTCTCTCTCTCTCTCTCTCTCTCTCTCTCTCTCTCTCTCTCTCTCTCTCTCTCTCTCTCTGTCTCTCTCTCTCTCTCTCTCTCAGACATTTGGTATTCAACGGACCAGTGGTTTGCGTGAGAAAAGATTGTAACCCGGAATTGGGAGACATAAATAATTTAAGGGAAATACAGAAAGGGGAAGGACGAATGAGGATTGGAAGGGAGGAGGAAGTAGAGGGGGGGTAAAAAAAAAAACATATGATAAGATTGGCAAAGGGCAAAGGGCAAAAAAATAACAAAACCCTGATAGGTTCACCTCAGGATTTAATCTATTGGTTAATTGGGCACTGAAAACAGATGAAAAAAATGGCCCAGTGGTTTGCGACATTAGCTCTGGACAAACACACAGACACAGATACACAGACCCTCTTACCCCCTCCACGCAGTAAAAATGAAAAATAATACTAATCCAAGCAGGCATGCAGTGGACTGGAAATGAAACCAAAAACATATCAGTTCTGCAGAAAGATAGCATGAAATTATTATTATCACGAAAATGCACTGTCAGTGATGATGTGTGCTGATTCATCTGACTGGACACACACACACACACACACGCACGCACGCACGCACGCACGCACGCACGCACGCACGCGCGCGCGCACACACACACACACACACACACACACACACACACACACACACACACACACACACACACACACACACACACACACACACACACACACATACACACACTTTAATATCCTTTTTCAGCTGTGAAATCCCCTCACATCTCCCTGTCACTGACACATGATCTCAGTCCCAGAATGGACAAACAAATCCTCACCAGCTGAAAGGCAAGCAAAGCCTCCTTTAATATCTCACCATCCCCATTATTTCTGTTGTTTGGCGAGAATGTGTATGGCACACACGATCAGTTGTGGAAGACGTACTTAAGAGCATTTTTATATTGTGGTATTACTACTTTTACATTTAAAAAATAATAATAATCTGTTACAATTTAAAGGCCTGTATTGAACATTTTACTTGAAAGAAATGATGGTAGCGGCGTCAAATTATACTTAAAGTGCCAAATGTAAATGTACTCATCACGCAGAATGTCCCAGTTCACGAGTTTTCGAAATGTCAAAATCTTTTGAAAATAGCCGTTTAACAATCCAATCCACTTTAATTATATAGCACATTTTTAAATACACGGTTACCAAAGTGCTGTGCAGAAAATCAAAAAAAGCTTAATACACTATAAGCTAAAACACACAGTAAAACTAGAAAAAGTGCTCCTCGGAGCACAGGTGTCCGCCAGGTCAGGTAGGTTATTGTGGCCACCTGGTGGCGCTGTAATAGGCCAATGTGAAAAGAGTGCCATTTCTTCCTCGGGCTAGTGGGAATGTGCGTGCATTCATGATTTGAGGCATTTTGTTGCAAAAATGTGTTTTGGTAAATTTGACCTGCTGGTGGCGCTATAACAGGCCAATGTGAAAAGGGTGGCATTTCTTCCTCGGCCTAGTGGGAATGTGCGTGCAAGTTTTCACGGAAATCGCACGCTGTGTTCAAGATTTGAGACATTTTGTTCAAAACGGACCAATCCTGCAAACTTTGGAAGCCAACATTAGCCAATCAGGATGGAATATGAAATATCGGACAGACCCGTCTTGATCACATGACTATAGAGATACTGTGTACTGATTTGTGTGATGTTTGGATACAATCTGTAGGAGTAAATGGGTTTTGCACAAATCGGCCTCCTGGTGGCGCTATAAAAGGCCCATGTGAAAAATTTGGGGCAGAGGTTCTGAATTGGCATCCAGGGAGTGTGTGTGCACAGTTTGGCAGCGACCGGGCCAACGGTGCCGGAGATTAGCTGGTAACAAACGGACAGGACACATGGACGGACACACGGACGGACGGACGGACAGGGGGTAAAACATACTCTCTCGCCATGCCTTTCAGCCTGGTGGAGACAATAAGAAACAAAAACTAGAAAAAGTGCTCCGAGGAGCACAGGTCTCCAGCCAGGTCAGGTACGTTATCGTGGCGTCCTGGTGGCGCTATAATAGGCCAATGTGAAAAGGGTGGCCACTTCTTCTTAGGCCTGTCACGGCAATCGGACACTGCATTCATTATTTGAGGCATTTTGTTCCAAAAATGTGTTTTGCTAAATTAGACCTGCTGGTGGCGCTTTAACAGGCCAATGTGAAAAGGGTGACATTTCTTCCTGGGTCTAGTGGGAATGTGCGTGTGAAATTTCACGAAAATCGCAAGCTGCGTTCATGATTTGAGGCATTTTGCTCAAAACGGACCAATCCTGCAAACTTTGGAGGCCAACCTTAGCCAATGAGGATGGAATATAGGAAATCGGGCAGATCCGTGTTGATCACATGACTATAGAGATACTGTGTACCGATTTGCATGACGTAAAACCTGTAGGAGTAATGGGAAAAAATGGGTTTTGCACAAATTGACCTCCTGGTGGCGCTATGACAGGCCCATGTGAAGAATTTGGGGCAGAGGTTCTGAATTGGCATCCAGGGAGTGTGTGTGCACAGTTTGGCAGCGACCGGGCCAACGGTGCCGGAAATTAGCTGGTAACAAACGGACAGGACACATGGACGGACACACGGACGGACGGACGGACGGACAGGGGGTAAAACATACTCTCGCCATGCCTTTCGGCCTGGCGGAGACAATATACAACAACAAAAGGAGACATATCACTATAGAATACAAGACGCAGCAGCGTCAGCAGACAGTGAAACAAAGCAGAGACCACAGAACTCTCAAACGCGATCAACAGCCAAGGTATGAAAGTTGGACTTAAGGCGAGATTTATTGAAAAGGCTTGACGGTGGGGGCCAGTTTGATATGGGAGGGGAGCGCATTCCATAATTTGGGGGCTAATACTGAAAAGGTGCGGTCACCTCTGGTCTTTAAACATGTCATTGGGATGATAGGTTTAAACTGGTCCGCGGACAGAAATGACCTTGGGGGAGTATTAAACTTCTAGAAGTTCAGAGAGATACTGAGGTGCCAAACCATTCAGTGACAAGCTCACATACTCGTTCCACTACTGGTGAGAATGTGCATGGCAGACGTGTCAGAGGCTGGTCGCATTAACGTTACCAAGCTGCTTCATGCAAACAGACTTCTGAAGATGTTAGTTGAGATTTCACTTCCTTAAACCTTCTCTTTCTCAGTTCACTGTTCAGCTGGAAAATTTGGTTCAAATCACTTCATGAAGTGTCGTTCAAAGTTCCCTTTCTTCGCCTTCACTGCACAGTTGTTACGGCTGAGACAAATACATTAGAATTTTCTAGTATTTGACATGATGAAACAATAGTTCTCTTCCAATTGAAACAATATATGTCATAAACTGAAATATATATTGCACATTCCAGGACTCTTTTCTTGCATTCCCTGCGTACCGTGTGCTGCATCCATTTTGCCTTTTAAACTGGCAGTCTCAATAGAAAAGGGGAGTAGACTGCTCTCTTCTCTTTTTAAAAAAGCTGTCTGAAATCTGTCTCAACACTGGGCTAATGTGACAGCAGACCTTGCTAGCGCCATGCGGTGAACAGTGCACCTGACAGTTCAGAATTACCACTTGTACCAAGAATTATAGGCTAAAGAGTTGGCTGACCCTGCTGGCCTTAGGACAAGCTGTTTGTTGTGACAAACACATCTGAGTTTTAAGCCTAAATTATGATCCGTTGTACGACAGTGTCAGCATGATCTACAGGTCGTTCACATAGGGCCGTGCCTGAGCGCCATCTTGTGCTCAGCTTTGTAACTGTTTGGAAGCTTTCTGTAGAAATAAGCTGTATAAATTCTATGGATGGATAATGCCTAAACTGTTTTCATGTGTTTACAGGCCTAGTGTTAAGTGTTGGGAAGTAACTAGTTAATAAGTGATATATGACTGTAATATTATTACTTTCCCCTGTAAAGAGTAGTGTAACTTATTACACTTATCGCCACAACAGTAATGCTATTACGGTTATTAATCCAATTAATGCTGAGTTACTAAGTTACAATGATGTGATTTGGTTGATTTTGAGTAGGAGGTTGTCGCAACAGTGAGAAAATAACAGATCTACAAGCTCTCAACACATTCGTTTTAGGCCTGAGGCCGATTCTACAAATGCCTTCTAAATCAGTAGTTCTCACACTTTCAAGATTTTAATTTTTTTTTTCAAAGATAGCAGATGTACAAGCTCGCAGCGCGGCACAAACTGACGTGCTGTGAGCTTGTACATCTGCTATTTTTAATAACCAACTAAAAAATCTAAAATTACGTTGACGCGTTCTCAGTTCCATGAGTGAAAAGAAATAAAGTAATATAACTTGTAATGCAACAAGTTATTCGTGATACCACTTTCCCAACACTGCATCACTCCAGAGAAATTCTCCTTCAGCCTCCGTCCAACTATACAAGTTAAAGTCTCACTATGTAACTTTTGTTTCATGAATAAAATGTAATGTTGTCCAATCTCTATGGTAGAGTATGTCAATACAATATAACAAATACAATTAGGGTGGTTGTATGTTGTCTCCCTGCTCTTCTATTGAGACATTTAGATCGTGTCAAAGGTCTCGTCTAACCTAGATACAGGATCTGACATGCATTTTGACCTGACGATCAAGATTCAATTTATCCCCCGAGCAATGAGGAGCTCTATTAGCTCAATGGTAAAAAAAAAATAACTTGCACTTGCACTGGAAACCGGGTTCAAATCTGGGGTAGAAGAGGAAAGTTACATAGTGAAGCTTTAACCCATTGATACCTGGAACGCATCTGTGTCACTTTAGATTTCTTTAGGCTATTCAAAAATAGCAGATATACAAGCTCATAGCGCGGCACCGAGTGCCGCGCTATGAACTTGTAGATCTGCTATTTTTGAAAAATCGAGAAAAAAAAAAATTGGGTTTTTTTTCCATTTTTTTTTTAGGATTTAGAAGACATTTCTAGAATCTTCTCAGGTCTTAATGGGTTAATACGTACGGTGCCTATGTAACCATCTGTCTTAATACATAGTGGTCGATTAGTGTTGTCATTTGTCCTCATGTTCTCATGACTGCAGCTTCATACATGAATAATGAGACTGTCCATAAAGCTCTATTAACCACCATACTGTAATTCTACACGCATGCACGCACGCACGCACTCACGCACGTACGCACGTACTCACGCACGCACGCACGCACGCACGCACGCACGCACGCACGCACGCACGCACGCACGCACGCACGCACGCACGCACGCACGCACGCACGCACGCACGCACGCACATTCTCCACTGCAGCACTGGGTCTATGATTTGATGCATAGAAGTGACCATTTGAAGAGCGCTGCATGGATGAGAGGAGACGAGACGCCGTTGTTGCTTTCTACAAACGATTATGAACGAAACATTATCCGTTCTCCACTTCACTGGAGAATTATAGAACGCTACCATGCATAGAGACACCGTTATGAGACGCATGTGTCTGAACCACTGTGTGTGTGTGTGTGTGTGTGTGTGTGTGTGTGTGTGTGTGTGTGTGTGTGTGTGTGTGTGTGTGTGTGTGTGTGTCTATACATACACATACGTTAGATACAGACACGAGGGTGGCATCAATATTTTAACAAAGCTCATTATGATGATGCCCAGAATCCATATGCTGGGGGGAGAGATATTAGCCACAAATAGCAGATCTACAAGCTCACGTGTTGTAGAACGGCTATTTGTGTTGAAGCGATTGGGTGTAGATGGGAAAAGTGGTCCAAGTAGCCACCTCAGGTCCAGTTAACGAACTGAGAAAACCGGGAAAGCATCTGTGAATTGAATTTAGTTGGCTATTCAAAAATAGCAGATCGACAAGCTCACAGCGAACATTGACATTTGTGAAAGTTTGAGAACTACTGATTTAGAAGGCATTCGTAGAATCGGCCTCAGGTCTCAATGGGTTCAGTGGTTAATCCAGATGTTTTAAAGACATGAGAGGCAGAGCAGATCCAGTTGTTTTAAAGACATGAGAGGCAGAGCAGATCCAGTTGTTTTAAAGACATGAGAGGCAGAGCAGATCGGTTTCCCCGTGAAACCACCCGTTTCAGAGGGGTCGTCACAAAGTGACGGACTGAAGCCATTGATGCAGTCAGATTGATGTGACAATGAGCCTGGTTGTCCAGGGACTGTGTGGGATGAAAGGAGATGACAGGGAATATGGAACTGGAGTAGGATGCTGCATAATTGCTAGCAGGAAAAAAATCACACAATCTGGCTCCATATGAAGTGATTTATTTTTTCCTATTATATACTATGCTTTATTCTATGGTCTTCCTCAGGGGTTTAGACCCAGAGGAAGACTATTCTCATTGGTTTCCTGCAGTGGTGGAAAAAGTACTCAAATTCTTTACTTAAGTAAAAGTATCAATACTGAAATATTGAAATACTCTGTTACAAGTAAAAGTCCAGAATTCTATATTTACTTGATTAAAAGTACAAAAGTATTGGCATCAAAATGTACTTAAAGTACCAAAAGTTAAAGTACTAAAATGTTTGAAAATAGCAGATCTACAAGCTCACAACGCGTCACGGTGCGACGCGTTGTGAGCTTGTAGATTGGCTATTTTCAATACTATAAATGTGTACATTATAAAACATACATTAACCACTTTAGCCCTATTTTATTAGCCTGGTAAAGCCCCTCCCTCCGGAAAATCAAATTTCCATTTGATTTCAGGAAGGAGTCTGGCATGAGGGCTTGTTTGGCTTTTTTTCGTCGTCCACCAAGTGGACGAGCCTATCAGCGTCCTTAGCCTGGTAAAGCCCCTCCTCGCTCATCGTTCTGTGATTGACAGCAAAAGTTGGCCAATCAGGTGGCAAGTTCGAGTGAACCCGAATGGATCCGAGTGCAGCCGACAAAAATGGAACGGGCCGCCATTGTTTTCTGTGCGCTGTTTTTGGTTTTGGTTTTAAAACTTGAAAACGCTCTCAAACGTATTTTTTGATGCACGGAATTTACTTTTAAGATATCGTTTGGATAGAATTTAGTTGTTTAACTTCATATATGCGGTCAAATAATCATGACAGAGCCTATTTAAAAATGAAAATTCAGAGAACCGGCAGAGGCGGGCAGTGACACCCATGTATCCGAATAAGGCAACCTATTTTGGGCATGGCCCTTTCAAAAGTCCCGTCGCGTCAAGGAGGTCTGGAAGTGGTAAAAAGGAACTGCTGATTGGCTGAAGGGGTTGTCAGTCAACGGTATTACTCCCGCCCAACTCCAGCCCACAGTCAAAAACACACACAGGTTCTCATGCCAGACTCCTTCCTGAGATCAAATGGAAATGAGATTTTCCGGAGGGAGGGGCTTTACCAGGCTACTATTTTATACCTACTGTAGGCTATTTGAAAATAGCCGATCTACAAGCTCACAACGCGTCGCATTGTGACGCATTGTGAGCTTGTAGATCTGCTATTTTCAAACGTTTAGTACTTTTACTTTTGGTACTTTAAGTACATTTTGATACAAATACTTTTGTACTTTTACTCAAGTCAATTTTGAATTCCAGACTTTCACCTGTAACAGAGTACTTCTACATTGCAGTATTGATACTTTTTAAAACATTTAGTGCTTTTGGTCACCGGATGACTAGGTGACCAACGAAAGTTATGAGACCGTCCCGATTGACGTCATGTTGTAGTCATCACCTACCTCAAAAAGTTCGGTTGGTGGATGGTATCAGGTAGCCTAGCTCCCTTCACGGATCCATTTGGTTCCATTCGTATACTCTCAGAGTTACCAATCATTTAGCTGGGGACCCCCTGGCACCCCGGACCCCACTTTGACAACCAAGCATCTTCAGAGCACTGCAGAACATTTACCGCACCCTGTTCTCATCTCCTTCTTTTTTTTTATTATCCCACGATTTTACCAGTGCCAATTGTCTATGTAATCCTGGGCACTACCATCCCTCTGCCAACCTAGGGAGGCCAGGGCCGAGCTCATGCCTCCTTCAATGCGTGAGAGCCAACTGACCTTCTTGTCACCTGACAGGGGGGAGTTTCCCTGGTTGGACGTAGCGCGTGGAAGGAACACGTTATTCCAACCAGTTCCCTTCCCCTCCATCAGGCGCCCCGGCTGACCAGGGGGAGGCAGTATAGTGACGAGGATTACTGCATGTTTTTGTGAGGGTACCTACCCTAGGGAACACGGGGAGAACATGCAAACTCCACACACTCATCTCCTTCTAAGCATCATCTTCTGAGCATATCACCCCATACTTTACATTGGCTCCCTGTTTCATTTAGAGTCGACTTTAAAATGTTGCTTCTTGTTTTTAAAGCGCTACATGGTATGGGCCCCCGAGAGTACTTAGATCTTCTTCGGCAGGTCTATTAGAGATTACAGTTAATACCCAGAGGAAAACTGGTGATGCTGCATTCATCAATTATGTCGCTAATCTGTGGAACACATTACATCAAGAGATCAGGGAGGCAAGCACAGTCAACATCATTAAGCGTCAACAAAACCCACCTGTTTAACGTAGCTTTTAACTACCATCTTTCGAGATGTATTGCTCAGCACCTAGATGTTGCTGCTGTTGTTTTAATCTGTTTTTGTATTGTGTTTTCATCCGTTTTGACTTCTGCTGTATAGTTTTTTCATCTGTTTAGATTTGTACTGTATTGTACAGCACTTTGAGCTGCATTTCAATGTATGAAAAGTGCCATATAAATAAAGCTCATTATCCTCATACAGAACATTTTACATTTCTCACTACAGTAACTTCTTGCACTCGGTTGATCTGAACAGATGCTCTTCCCTGCTTCTCACCCACTGATCATCTGCTCCATCCACCTCCGTCTCCTCCTCTCCTCATCTCTCATCCACAACACCACACCCTCCATCTGCTGCATGGTTCACACCGACTCTATCTCTAAACTTCTACTGTGTAGAAAAAAAAACCTCACTGCAAGCTTACATAATTCATATCATGTAGCTGTGTATTTATGCTGCAATCCAGAACTTATTTTAATGAGTGAAACGTCATGTTTTACCAATCTGTGTGGTAGAGTATGTTAAAGGGATAGTTTACCCCCAAAATTACTTTTCTATCAATTAGTCACCCCATGATGTGACGCATTGTGAGCTTGTAGATCGGCTATTTTCAAATGGCCAAAATGTATATAGGGCTGAAGTGATTAATGAATGTTTTGTAATAATAATCAAAATCTACAAAGTAACTAGTAACTAAAGTGTTCAAATGATCGTAGTGGAGTAAAAGCATAATATTTGCCTCTGAGATGTAGTCGAGTAGAAGTAAAAGTACAAACAATTTGAAATACTCAAGTAAAGTAAAAAAGTACTTCAAAATTGTACTTAAGTACAGTACTTGAGTAAATGTACTTAGTTACTTTCCACCACTGTGCGCGCCTGCTCATAACTCTATGGCCTGCTCTATTGGCTCCGATATTGGTACTTACGGCAGACTTCCGGGTGCTTCAAACGCCACTGAGCAACCCTCATTGAAATGAATAGCTGGGGGCGGGGCAGTCCGCCCTCTAGATATATTATAACTCTATTGCTGCTACTCTGTGACGGGGGGGGCTGTAACTTCAAACTCCATTTTAACCATGTTAGATTCATCAAAAACACCCGTCCTTGGTTCTGTTGACTCACCCTGCCCTCCTAATGCGTGAGTGGGCCGTGTTTTTTCAATTACTTTTTTCATTTATTTTTTATATTTTTTTTGGAAAATGAAAAAAATAAAATACAATCAAAATTTTAAATAAAATAAATGAAAAAAGTAATCGGAAAAACACGGCCCCCTCACGCATTAGGAGGGCAGGGTGAGTCACCCGAACCAAGAACGGGTGTTTTTGATGAATCTAACATGGTTAAAATGGAGTTTGAAGTTACAATGGGTTTGTATAGGAAGGGGGCGTGTCTGATAAAATGAATATCAAATATCTAAATAATTAATCAAGCAACTTAAAAACTGTCTGGGGGGTTCACAAAGGCCTGAGTAGATGATAAAATGACCAAAAGGTTTTTTGAAAGTGAAATATCCCTTTAATCTATTACTATAGTCTGGTTGCCCTATTCGGCCAACCACACTAATGAAATGAAAAAAAAATATTATTACTGCATCAAAAGTAATCAACAAAATATACTATACAAACTGGTCAAACATTGGCCAAATTGTCAAATAATATAAGAAAGAGGCAGAAATTGCGAAAATAGCCGATCTACAAGCTCACAAAGCCTCGTGTTGTGAGGCGTTGTCTTTATCCCCATGGTCACTGAACTAAATATTGGACCCGATCATCACAAGCCACACAAAATCTATTATTATCAACTAGTAGAGGCCCTAGGAGGGGTCCACGTGCGACTGCTTATTTTTTTTTCTAGTTTAGATTTTTGGCATCCATAGGACCTCTAATATTGGGATTTTGATGATCCCAAGAAAAAAAGTGGTCCCAAGTGTGTTTTTTTCAATGTTTTATTACCCCTATGAGACCTGGGAGATGGCTGGCTGGAACGCCGGCGAGAGTGTCTTTCGGAGACTGTGGAACGCTCAAATTTAGACGTAGCCCAAAGATAGAGATACCATTTGATTCCAGACAACCTCAGGTTTCCAATGAGAGCAACCTTTTCATGCTACCTTGTCAGGAAGGGGGCTAAATACCTAATGATTCAAAGTTAAGACAACATTTTGGCGAGGGAAAAACGACCATCACCATTTTCCAAATGGTCCCTTGAGCTGTCACCTCAATATATGTGAATGGAAATGGGTTAAATGGATACCTACAAGCCTCCCCTGTACAGACATGTCAAATTTATGCCAATCTCATGCAGTTTTGGGCAAGAACCATGCAGTGTTTTGCATGCAGTACAAATATGTAATTTCCGCCTATTGTAAAAAGGAGACCACTTTACTGCATCTATAGCTGTATGAGACCACTGTACTGTATCTATAGCTGCATGAGACCACTGTACTGTATCTATAGCTGCATGAGACCACTGTACTGTATATATAGCTGCATGAGACCACTGTACTGTATCTATAGCTGCATGAGACCACTGTACTGTATCTAGACCACTGTGCTGAATCTATAAACCACTGTACTGCATATATAGACCATTGTACTGCATTTATAGACCACATACATTGACCACTGTACTGTATCTAATATACATATACTGCAACTCAACATAACTTAAAACAAATATTTATAAAGCACATTTAACATGACCAGGTCACCCAAAGTGCTGCACAGGTCGCCACGAAGGCTCGGTAGATGCAGTACAGTGGTCCACAGATGCACTAGAGTAGTCTACAGATGCACTCGAGTGGTCTACAGATGCATTATAGGCGTCCACAGTGGTCTACAGATGCACTAGAGTGGTCTACAGATGCACGACAGTGGTCTACAGATGCACGACAGTGGTCTACAGATGCACTAGAGTGGTCTACAGATGCACTAGAGTGGTCTACAGATGCACGACAGTGGTCTACAGATGCACTAGAGTGGTCTACAGACACACTAGAGTGATCTACAGATGCACTAAAGTGGTCTACAGACACACTAGACTGGTCTACAGATGCACTAGAGTGGTCTACAGACACACTAGAGTGGTCTACAGATGCACGACAGTGGTCTACATACACACTACACTGGTCTACAGATGCACTAAAGTGGTCTACAGACACACTACACTGGTCTACAGATGCACTAGAGTGGTCTAAAGACACACTAGAGTGGTCTACAGATGCACTAGAGTGGTCTACAGATGCACTAGAGTGGTCTACAGACGCACTAGAGTGGTCTACAGATGCACTAGAGTGGTCTACAGATGCACTAGAGTGGTCTACAGACACACTAGAGTGATCTACAGATGCACTAAAGTGGTCTACAGACACACTAGACTGGTCTACAGATGCACTAGAGTGGTCTACAGACACACTAGAGTGGTCTACAGATGCACGACAGTGGTCTACATACACACTACACTGGTCTACAGATGCACTAAAGTGGTCTACAGACACACTACACTGGTCTACAGATGCACTAGAGTGGTCTACAGACACACTAGAGTGGTCTACAGATGCACGACAGTGGTCTACATACACACTACACTGGTCTACAGATGCACTAAAGTGGTCTACAGACACACTACACTGGTCTACAGATGCACTAGAGTGGTCTAAAGACACACTAGAGTGGTCTACAGATGCACTAGAGTGGTCTACAGATGCACTAGAGTGGTCTACAGACGCACTAGAGTGGTCTACAGATGCACTAGAGTGGTCTACAGATGCACTAGAGTGGTCTACAGACACACTAGAGTGATCTACAGATGCACTAAAGTGGTCTACAGACACACTAGACTGGTCTACAGATGCACTAGAGTGGTCTACAGACACACTAGAGTGGTCTACAGATGCACGACAGTGGTCTACATACACACTACACTGGTCTACAGATGCACTAAAGTGGTCTACAGACACACTACACTGGTCTACAGATGCACTAGAGTGGTCTACAGATGCACTAGAGTGGTCTACAGATGCACTAGAGTGGTCTACAGATGCACTAGAGTGCTCTACAGATGCACTAGAGTGGTCTACAGATGCACTAGAGTGGTCTACAGATGCACTAGAGTGGTCTACAGATGCACTACAGTGGTCTACAGACGCACTAGAGTGGTCTACAGATGCACTAGAGTGGTCTACAGATGCACTAGAGTGGTCTACAGATGCACTAGAGTGGTCTACAGATGCACGACAGTGGTCTACAGATGCACTAGAGTGGTCTACAGATGCAGTACATGGTCTACATATGCACTACAATGTGTCTGTCGACCACTCTAGTGCATCTGTAGACCACTCTAGTGCATCTGTAGACCACTCTAGTGTGTCTGTAGACCACTGTCGTGCATCTGTAGACCACTCTAGTGCATCTGTAGACCACTCTAGTGCATCTGTAGACCACTCTAGTGCATCTGTAGATCACTCTAGTGTGTCTGTAGACCACTCTAGTGCATCTGTAGACCAGTGTAGTGTGTCTGTAGACCACTCTAGTGCATCTGTAGACCACTCTAGTGTGTCTGTAGACCACTCTAGTGCATCTGTAGACCAGTCTAGTGTGTCTGTAGACCACTTTAGTGCATCTGTAGATCACTCTAGTGTGTCTGTAGACCACTCTAGTGCATCTGTAGACCACTGTCGTGCATCTGTAGACCACTCTAGTGCATCTGTAGACCACTCTAGTGCATCTGTAGACCACTCTAGTGCATCTGTAGACCACTCTAGTGCATCTGTAGACCACTGTCGTGCATCTGTAGACCACTGTCGTGCATCTGTAGACCACTCTAGTGCATCTGTAGACCACTGTGGACGCCTATAATGCATCTGTAGACCACTGTGGACGCCTATAATGCATCTGTAGACCACTGTGGACGCCTATAATGCATCTGTAGACCACTGTGGACGCCTATAATGCATCTGTAGACCACTCGAGTGCATCTGTAGACTACTCTAGTGCATCTGTGGACCACTGTACTGCATCTACCGAGCCTTCGTGGCGACCTGTGCAG
Organism: Gymnoscopelus braueri; assembly: GCF_963280865.1. Lineage (NCBI taxonomy): Eukaryota > Metazoa > Chordata > Actinopteri > Myctophiformes > Myctophidae > Gymnoscopelus > Gymnoscopelus braueri. The sequence continues at coordinate 1,304,134 of NC_137620.1, read as the reverse complement.
CACTTTGGGTGACCTGGTCATGTTAAATGTGCTTTATAAATATTTGTTTTAAGTTGTGTTGAGTTGCAGTATAGTGGTCTATATTAGATACAGTACAGTGGTCAATGTATGTGGTCTATAAATGCAGTACAATGGTCTATATATGCAGTACAGTGGTTTATAGATTCAGCACAGTGGTCTAGATACAGTACAGTGGTCTCATGCAGCTATAGATACAGTACAGTGGTCTCATGCAGCTATATATACAGTACAGTGGTCTCATGCAGCTATAGATACAGTACAGTGGTCTCATGCAGCTATAGATACAGTACAGTGGTCTCATACAGCTATAGATGCAGTAAAGTGGTCTCCTTTTTACAATAGGCGGAAATTACATATTTGTACTGCATGCAAAACACTGCATGGTTCTTGCCCAAAACTGCATGAGATTGGCATAAATTTGACATGTCTGTACAGGGGAGGCTTGTAGGTATCCATTTAACCCATTTCCATTCACATATATTGAGGTGACAGCTCAAGGGACCATTTGGAAAATGGTGATGGTCGTTTTTCCCTCACCAAAATGTTGTCTTAACTTTGAATCATTAGGTATTTAGCCCCCTTCCTGACAAGGTAGCATGAAAAGGTTGCTCTCATTGGAAACCTGAGGTTGTCTGGAATCAAATGGTATCTCTATCTTTGGGCTACGTCTAAATTTGAGCGTTCCACAGTCTCCGAAAGACACTCTCGCCGGCGTTCCAGCCAGCCATCTCCCAGGTCTCATAGGGGTAATAAAACATTGAAAAAAACACACTTGGGACCACTTTTTTTCTTGGGATCATCAAAATCCCAATATTAGAGGTCCTATGGATGCCAAAAATCAAAACTAGAAAAAAAAATAAGCAGTCGCGCGTGGACCCCTCCTAGGGCCTCTACTAAACCTTTCTCTGTCCCAGCAACACATTCTCGCGAAATCAAGCACCAGTAAACATCGGACGCTTTTTTCATCCCCCCCCATTAATCCTCTATAAAAGAACAAAACTACTGTCATTCTTTCCGTCCATTCAGTGGGTTGACCAGTTGATCTGAACTTGCACACGAGCATTGACCATTGGCATATTAAGAGAGTGGCAAAGCACATTTTATTTATGTATTTATTTTTTCCAAAATGTAAGTTGTTTAATAGCATTTTTGTGAAGTCGCTCAATTAAGACTTCTGTGGGTGGAGCCATGGGGAGAGACCGAGCCCCCAGGACCGGGAGGTCCTACTAGTGGCCGACTCTGGTACAGCACGTTTAATCCAGTTTGGACTCAAGCAGGCATGACTCGACCAATGGGCTTGAGGTAGATCAGTGGTAGATCAGTGGTTCCCAAAGTTTTTAGCTCAAGACCCAAAAGAGAAATGTAATATCTATACCGAGACCAGGGGTGCAATGCTCACTGGACGGCCTTGCACGCCATGCACCTATTTGACCAGGAGCACACGCAGGCACACGCATAGATTTAAAACTACTTTAAATTCGCACCGCAACAAAGTTTTCAAAGGCTCCCGACTCACACCTAGCGAATTAACATAGGAATAAGCCTAGATGCATATCAATTGTCCATTGTGTGACTTGCAGTGTAGGTGTTAAGCGACGTGCGCGTCACGTCATTGAAATAGAGTGCAAGAACATACCAAATGAGCATTGCATGCCTGACTGGGACCTTGTGAAAATTGCTGATCTACAAACTCACAATGTGTGACATTTTGAGTTTACGGTGGAATTAAAGATTATCATTATCAGTGGTCCTTTGAGGAGGCTGGTGCATCAATTAAAAACGTACTTGAAGCTTGACTCATTCACTGCCAAGGACGACTTTGACAACTTTTGGTGTTTTCAGTGTTTTTCCACTAGATGGCGCTGTTTGCTAACACATGAGTGACCATTTCATGCTCAGACACACAGATCCAGGACATCACGTGATCCCAAGATTTCCTCTTCCTTTCACTTCCTGGTTAGCGTATTTGGGGAAACGGCTGTATATTGCTTCCCTTTTTTTTCTTCAAAAAACACCAAAAGTCATCAAAGTCGTCCTTGGCAGTCTCGGCCTTTGGAAAAAAGTCGTCCACTTGGTAGTGAATGAGTTAATGCAGCACCCTGCTCCTAATAGTTAGGATAGTAAATAATATCACCCACTGCTCCTAATAGTTAGGATGGGTAAATGTTTTAATAGCTAGTAATAGTTAGAACGGGAAAATGCAGAAAACTAATTTCATGTATTTACAAGTGACAAAAATACAACAACTAAACTACTCACTACTACTTCTACTCACTATGGCTTAATGAGTAAACAACAGCTTTCTCTTTGTGAAAACCAGCCAAATCATCAGCCAAAGGCTTTTTCTCAAAGCACAGTTAGTTATACCTACCTCCTTCCCATTTCTAGTTTTTCATTAAAAGCTATGAATAATATTGGACCGGCATCAGAGACCACCCACAGGGATCCCAGCACAAATCCATTTCTCACAACGTTTCATGCAGAGATTGATATTGGCTGTTCTCGAGGAAAACCCCATCTTTTTGGGTGTGCTTCCAATATGCACTGTTACAGCCATAGTGTAAGTCGTCTGTGTGTGCGTGCGTGTGTGTTAGTCAGTGGTGTAAAGTAACTAAGTACATTTACTCAAGTACTGTACTTAAGTACAGTTTTGAGGTATTTTTACTTTACTGGAGTATTTCCAATTTTCAGTACTTTTACTTCTACTCCACTACATCTCATAGGCAAATATTGTACTTTTACTCCGCTACAATTGTTTGAAAACTTGAGTTACTAGTTACTTTGTAGATTTACAAAACAAACATTAACCACTTCACCCCTATATATATTTTGTCCATTTGAAAATAGCCGATCTACAAGCTCACAATGCGTCGCGATGCGACGCTTTGTGAGCTTGTAGATCTGCTATTTTCAAACGTTTTTTTTTTTAAACTCGTGAAATGGGACATTCTGCATAATGAGCAGGCCTACTTTTACTTTTGGTTAATTTTTATGCCAATACTTTTGTACTTTTAATCAAGTACATTTTGAATTCCAGACTTTGGCAGTATTGATACTTTTACTTACGTACAACATTTGAGTAATTTTTCCACCACTGGTGTTAGTATGCGTGTGCTGTTCTTGAGGATATAGGCCATCCTTTGGTGTTTGTTTTCAATATGCACTTTCACGGCTATAGTGTAAGTCATCTGTGTGTGTGTGTGTGTGTGTGTGTGTGTGTGTGTGTGTGTGTGTGCGTGTGCGTGTGTGTGTGCGCGTGTGTGTGTGTGTGTGCGCGTGCTCATGTGATAGAGCAATCGCTCAGCCCTGTGGCATGGACATGTTGTTTTCCTCTCTCTCTCACACTGGGCACTGATGTATCTGCAGCCCGTATGCATTATTGCAGGCGAGGCCCATTGGTTATAGATCAGTGTGGGAGCTGCAGGGTAGAGAGAGGGCATGGCCGTCTCCCCTGACAGCATCAAAGACACTCAGCCTCCCTCAGCCTCCATCAGCCCCTCTCAGCCTTCATCAGCCCCTCTGGCATTTCTGGAACAACTGTCCACATGAACCGATGGCAAGCCCGGCCACTCCATGAATGATGTACTAATGGGAATGAGTGGCATCGATGAGTGTCACGATGCACTGCCTGTGTTTATTTAATCACATGAACCATATCGACAAGTTTCCTAAGGCGTTGTGGGCATCACTTCCTGTCGATTTGATTCCAATCAAATCTAATCAAATCCAACGAAATCCAATCAAATCGACAGGAAGTGATGCCCACAACGCCCTAGGAAACTTGTGGATAGGGCATAGCAGTGGCGAACATTTTGTGGTGCCACAGATAGAAAATCCTTAATTTTTTTCCCCATAGAGATTTCAGAAAATATTTAGATAAATTATTTTAAGCCTGGAAGCAAGCCATCCAGGCTCCTGGTGAATCATAACCATAAAACATTTGATTCTGTGTCAAAAACATATGTGAGTATTTCATTATAATGTATACAATATTTGATAAATGCCCCTTTTTTGCGGTTTTCAAATAGGTTTTGACACAAAATCTAAATCAAATCATTACCAAAGTTTTATGGTAATGATTCACCAAGAGCCTGGATGGCTTGGTTCCAGGCTTACAATAATTCATATAAATATTTTCGGAGATCTCTATGGGTAAAATGAATGGGTTTTCTATCCACAAAATGGCCGCCAATGCTATGCCCCTGCTGCGGGTGAACATTCGGCGGAAATAGCAGATCTACAAGCTCACAACACGCCACATTGCGACACGTTGTGAGCTTGTAGATTGGCTATTTTTTGGCAAATATATTTTGTGTAGAGGGGAAAAAAGCAGAAGGCCCTGCTATACACCCCAGGGCGACTACAGCCAACTAAGTAGTGTACATTGGGTTTAAGTGGTTAATATAATTAACCTCGTAAGAGCAGCTCAGTGGTCATCTTGTCAGAGTGTCCGTCCTGAGATTGGGAGGGCGCGCAGCGCGCGTGCATGAGGACCCCCTGCGTGCGCGCGAAATGTTTTCGCGGTTCGGGGCGGATTAGGTTCGCTTTTTGGTTTCTTTATTTCGGTTTTAGGGTTAGGATTAGGGTTAGGTTAGGGCTGTTATTTAATTCATATTTTTGCCTGATTTTACCGATTTATTATCAAAAAATATATATATATATTATTATTTTTCATATCTTTGATTTTCGGGACATTGCTCTGCTTGTTGTGCGGGACGCGGGACAGAGGGTCCAATTTCGGGACTGTCCCGCGAATTTCGGGACGGGTGGTCACCCTATGGTCAGGTTGTCTGTGCTAGCATGACCTCCCCGCTCTGTGATGTTACATCGCAATCCGTAAATTGAACGGTTTGTTGACTCAAATGCCGATTCGGGATTCTTACTGTGTTTGCTGGCACGAAGGCTACCACGGATACCATTTACACAGTCGGTGACCCCACAGACGCCAGGTTCTGTGGAAGAAGTAATAATAATAATAATAATAATAAACTTTATTTGTATAGCACCTTTCATGACATGAAATGCAGCTCAAAGTGCTTTACAGAGCAAGAATACAATTACAGTTAGAACCAATTTAACAATAAAGCAAACAAAGATAAAATAAAATAAAAGCAAAGGCAAAAGCAAAGGCAAAAGCAAAGGCATAAAACAACATTAAAATAGGGAATACAGTGAGGAATTAAAAATCAACCAAAGAATCAGCTAAAAGCAAGAGTGAAGTAATAGGTCTTGAGCTGTGCTTTAAAGCTATTGACAGAGGCTGCCTGTCTTAGGTGTAATGGGAGTTTATTCCACACTGTCGGTCCGTAAAAGCAGAATGCTGCTTCACCGTATTTTTTATATGTCATTGTAGGCACCTCGAGCAGGTCAGCGCTTGAAGACCTGAGGGCCCGGTTTGGAACATATCTCTCTAGGCAGTCAGAGAGGTAGGTAGGTGCCAGACCATTTAGAGCTTTATAAACTATTAAAATAATTTTAAAATCAATCCTAAAAACAACCGGGAGCCAGTGTAGTGAAGCAAGAACTGGAGTGATATGTTCTCTCATCCTGGTTTTAGTTAAAATTCTGGCTGCCGCATTTTGAACAAGTTGTAATCTGTCAGTTGTTTTCTTTGGCAGGCCAGAGTAGAGTGCGTTGCAGTAATCAAGCCGAGAGAAAACAAAAGCGTGGATCAGCGTCTTTGCATCGTCTAACGACAGATAGTCTCTAATTCGCGCAATATTTCTAAGATGAAAGAAAGCAATCTTGGTGACATGATTAATGTGTGTATTGAAATTCAATTCAGAATCGATAATCACCCCCAGGTTCTTTACTGTGGTGTTACTTTCTACAGCCAGGTTACCAAGTCTACTTGTTATTGATTCTCTCTGCTCACTGGAGCCAATTATGAGAACTTCTGTTTTATCCTCATTTAGCTTAAGAAAGTTCTCACTCATCCAGCATTTTATACTGGACAGACAGGTCAACAATGGGTCTAGAGCGCAGGGGTCGTCTGGAGCTACTGAAAGATACAGCTGGGTATCATCAGCATAGAAATGGAAGTTCACTCCGTGATCGGCGATGAGTTCTCCCAGCGGTAGTATATACAGGGAGAACAATAAGGGACCCAGAATTGAGCCCTGTGGAATACCAGAACAGATGTTGTGTTTGTCTGAGTCAAAGTTAGCTAGACTGACAAAATAGCTTCTGCCTGTTAGGTAAGAGTGAAACCAAGACAAGGCTGTGCCTGACAAACCAATCCAGTACTCCAAACGTTGTAGTAGAATTGTGTGATCAATCGTATCAAAAGCAGCGGTTAAGTCAAGAAGTAGGAGAACAGATACATTTTTGTCGTCAGCGGACACCCTTAAGCAACCAGCGTCGTCTAGTTCTGCACGAACGATAACTCGTGCGCGACTTTCAGTGCATGTTTGAGTATCATGAGACTCCACAATGAGCAGTAGTAGAGAAAAAACTAACTTTGCATCGGTTATAATAGACGAATTTCACTCTTACACGGGCTCCCATTATGCCACGGAGGGGGTCGCCAGACTGCATGACACGGGACTCTCTGGAATAACTCAACGTCCATTTCAATGATGGTGAGTGATTAGCGACACATCAAAGATAACACTTAAAATGTCCGGATCTCTCCTTTAAACAAGCAGGTAATAACTGGAAGAGCTGTCGTGCTTTGTTTACGACAGCTGTGTGTTTATGTATTTACGTGTATTTATGTTTCCATCTGTCAGTATGTGGGTTTTGAGTTTGTTTGCTGCTATCCAAACACAAATGCACCGCAGTGAGTCACCACTCTGTGCACAAATACATAGGAGCCGAGCAGACAAGAGGAGCTATATAGCCTACGGCTAGTCATTTAGAAATGAAAAGCGTGTCTCTTTGTTCAGCCTGGATGCTAGGAAGGGAACGGGCTGAATGAAAGTGTTGCGGGGCGAGAAAGGGAACAGTGAGAGAGAGAGAAAGAAAGAGAGAGAGAGAGAGAGAGAGAGAGAGAGAGAGAGAGAGAGAGAGAGAGAGAGAGAGAGAGCATCACACACATGAATCCTCTTCAATAAGGAGACACTGAAACTGCACAGATGCTAGGTTCATTGCTTACCTGGTATCCTATAGTTTCAAAGTACAGATTGTTATTCCGAGAGGATATTGCTTAGACCAGGGGTCTTCAACAGGGGGTCCTCAGACTTACTACAGGGGGGCCGCCAAATCTATGTGTGATAGGATACTTTGTTTTTACATTAACCACTTGAACCCTTGCATTCATATTCTGTGGAGAACTTTGGCGTAAAAAACCCAGTGCCAATTGTCTATGTAATCCTGGGCACTACCTTCCCTCTGCCAACCTAGGGAGGCCAGGGCCGAGCTCATGCCTCCTTCAATGCATGAGAGCCAACTGACCTTCTTGTCACCTGACAGGGGAGAGTTTCCCTGGTTGGACGTAGCGCGTGGAAGGAACACGTTATTCCAACCAGTTCCCTTCCCCTCCATCAGGCGCCCCGGCTGGCCAGGGGGAGGCAGTATAGTGACCAGGATTACTGCATGTTTTTGTGAGGGTACCTACCCTAGGAGACACGGGGAGAACATGCAAACTCCACACAGAAAGGCCCTTTCGCCAACCCCACCTAGGGTATGGGCACTGATGACGCGGAGGAGAGAACACACCCCCAGCGCCCACAGCGTCCCCTGCGGGAATCGAACGAGGCGACAGCGCTACCGACTGTGCCACCGTGCCCCTCAATGTATATCAATCTTAATGCCATTTCTCTCACTAGCTGAAGCGGTATTCATAACAGAGGTTTTAATGCATTGATGACTGGTTATTATTGTTGACTAAGATTGTTCATTGTCACCAACAAGAATAGTCCTTAAAGGGATTGTAGGCAAGTTCAGAGAGAGATAAAAAAAGAAAAAACTGTTGTCAAACACCGCCCCTCCACTCCCCTCCCCCCTCCTCATCAGCAGTTTGTTTCCCCGACCACCAGGGGGTGAAGCAGGGGGGACTTCTAAACGCGCCATGCCGAAAATAGGTTGCTTTATTCGGATACAATGCGTGTCACTGCCCGCCCGGTCAGCCCCTGCCGGTTCTCAGAATTTTTATCTTTAAATAGGCTCTGTCATGATAAATTGACCTATATGAAGTTAAACAACTAAATTCTATCCAAACGATATCTTAAAAGTAAATTCCATGCCTCAAAAAAGAAGTTTGAGAGCGTTTTAAAACCGAAAGTAAAAAGTAAAAACTGCCCACAGAAAAACAATGGCAGCTCGTTCCATTTTTGTCGGCTGCACTCGGTTCCATTCGGTTTCACTCGAACATTTCACACGGACACGGACGCGCACATGCGTGCGATAATTTACGTCCTGGACAAACAGGAAAACACCCCAACATCATTATATAGTGGCTGATAGAGGGGGAAAAATGCTAAATATATATATATATAAATATTTTTAAAATCTAGGCTTAATGTTGCCTAGAATCCCTTTAAAGTCGAGTTATACCAATGTAAAAAATAACGAACAAAACAGAACAAGATATATGCAAACTGTGCAAACTTGCAATTCCAACAATCATGATTGATATAAAAAATATGTTCTGATATTCCTTATCAGTTCCAATTCAATAACTTGGGTATTCAAAAATGTTTATGCTACCTCTTTACTTAATTTCATTCTATTGCAGTCTCTTACATGGATAGCCAATACATTATTGGATCCAATACCATTCCTACAGTACTGTATGTCAATCTGGTCTATTTCCCTCTGTGTCTTCAGGTTCTCAATAGTAATTCAATAGGTATTGAAGTAGGAGTGAAAAGTATACATAATAGTTAATTACAAGGCTTGGTTGAATGCTTGAATGCTTGATTCTGATTGGTCAATCACTGAATTCAGCTGTGTTATTTTTGGATAATGACCGATGAGCTCAATAACAGACCGCTGTCTAATCAAAGACTCAGAGCACCTGCTGCGCTGCTTGATTGTGTGCCTTATCCAACATGACAGCCATGTAAACAAACAGACAATGTTATGTACAGCTAAATATTGCTCTCAAGAATGTTTTTGAAAACATTTGAAGCGAGAAATAGACAATGCAGTAACCGGAAAATGATTCTATTTTATCAACACTTCCCGTTGTTTTCCGAGGCGACACGTTGCACTGGACGCACCTGGCATAAATTAATGGACTGCTTTCAATACCGTAAACAATTAAATCCTTTGTTTTGTTTGGGTCAATGTATTAATTAATTTATTAAGTAGCCGTGTAATAAGTGGGATTGTTGCAGGATGATTAGACTCCTCCGCTGCATACCAGAGTAGAACCTCTGCCCCAAATCTTTCAGATCCACCTGTTACAGCGCCACCAGGAGGCCGATTTTTGCTAAACATTTTTTTTAATATTACTCCTACAGATTTTGTCCAAACATTACGTCTAATCAGTGGTGGAAAGTAAATCTACTTAAGTACTGTACTTAAAGGGATATTTCACTTTCAAAACAACTTTTGGTCATTTTATCGTCTACTCAGGCTTTTGTGAGCCCCCCAGACCGTTTTTAAGTTGCTTGATTTAGTATTTAGATATTTGATAATCATTTTATCAGACACGCCCCCTTCCTATACAAACCCATTATAACTTCAAACTCCATTTCTAACCTGTTAGATTCACCCGTCCTTGGTTCTGGTGACTCACCCTGCCCTCCTAATACACGAGGGGGCCGTGTTTTTTCGATAACTTTTTCCATTTATTTTTTAATTTTTTTAATGTATTTTATTTTTTTCATTTTCCAATTTTTTTTTTTTTAAATAAATGAAAAAAGTTATCGAAAAAACACGGCCCCCTCGCGTATTAGGAGGGCAGGGTGAGTCACCAGAACCAAGGACGGGTTTGAAGTTTGAAGTTATAATGGGTTTGTATAGGAAGGGGGCGTGTCTGATAAAATTAATATCAAATATCTAAATACTGAATCAAGCAACTTAAAAATGGTCTGGGGGGTTCACAAAAGCCTGAGTAGACGATAGAATGACCAAAACTTTTTTTGAAAGTGAAATATCCCTTTAAGTAAAAAAAAATCACACCCTGTGTGAAGTGGGCGGTGTCTTGCTAGCTAATCACAATACTGAATGGAGTCGATCAATCATGTACAAAGGATAAATACATTTATTGAAACACTCTTTATGATGGACAAAACCATAACTTGAAAAAAACCAAATTTTGTTTTTTTTCAAGTTATGGTTGCTTATATAGGGCTTTGCACATGTGTCATGTGACACTGGCCAATCACAGTCCTGAATAGGCTGTGATTGGCCAATCACAGCGCAGGATAATTCTACTAATTTCCTGGGCCCAGATCACAGCGCAGGAAAATGTACATTTTTCCAAATCTCATTTATAGGGGCGGTTTCACCGCCCAAAAATATGGTATTTGTACTTTAGGCCTACCTGAGTATTTCCAATTTCCAATACTTTTACTTATACTCCACTACATCTCAAATCAAACATATTGTACTTTTACTCCACTACAATTATTTAAAAACAGTTACTAGTTACTTTTCAAATATAGATTATGATATTATGAAAGATCAACAGTATGCCATGTCACTGTGTGTCCTCAGGTTCCCGGGGTGAGTCGTCGCAGCATGTCATTGGCCAGTCTGGAACGTTACCTCACTTCCTGTTGGAGCCGAACGATGCTTACATCATCAAGAACAACCCCATCCGGCTGCGCTGTCAGGCCCGCCCTGCCCTCCAGATCTTCTTCAAGTGCAACGGAGAATGGGTTCATCAGAAACACCACACGACCCAGGAGTACTCTGACACAACCACAGGTACCACAACACACACACAAGCATGCATGCACACACACGCGCACGCACGCACGCACGCACGCACGCACGCACGCACGCACGCACGCACGCACGCACGCACGCACGCACGCACGCACGCACGCACGCACACACACACACACACACACACACACACACACACACACACACACACACACGTACTAGGAGCACAACGACCAGGGGAAAGGTACCGCACGCATGCACAAGCATGTGTGCGTGCGTGCGTGCGTGCGTGCGTGCGTGCGTGCGTGCGTGCGTGCGTGCGTGCGTGCGTGCGTGCGTGCGTGCGTGCGTGCGTGCGTGCGTGCGTGCGTGCGTGCGTGCGTGCGTGCGTGCGTGCGTGCGTGGGTGCGTTCGTGCGTGCGTGCGTGGGTGCGTGCGTGTGTGGGTGCGTGCGTGCATGTGTGCGTACGTGTGTAAATTGACACCCAAATGTCACCTCATCTTTTCCTGTCCCTTCTGTTGGAGCTAAAAAGAGTTCACACGTTTGATATTTAAAAATGGATGCTTATTAATGAACACATGTTCCCATGGAGTCACTTTAATTATACAGATGATTGAGGCCATGTGTGGGGTTAGGAGGTAAGGTTACGGTTAGGAGCTAATAGTCAGGAATCAGGGTTTGTGTTAGTGTTAGGAGTTAGTTGGAAACTGGATCTTTCAGTTTTGGATTTTCACTTTAACTCATTAAAACCGGGAAAGCATCAGTGTCATTTTAGATTTTAGCTATATATTGTCTCTGTTGGGTGTCCAAAACTGTTTCTTTTCAGGATTCAAATTCAAAAGTAGCAGATCTACAAACTGAAAACATGCCGCTTCGCGGCAAGCTTGTAGATCTGTTTTTTGTGACGCTGTAGTATGATCAAGGCATTCATTTACGAAGAAACACAATCATTTAAAATATGGAGATAAGAGGTTTCTGCCCGACAGCAACGATATGCTGTGTAGCATCATCTTAATGGGTTCAAATACAGAGCCATAGAAGTTATTGTTACTGTACCGCACCGCTGTGCTTCCATCTAAACATGGAAAAGGAAGTCATTGAGGTCAGTGTATATAGTGTGATGTGTTTGTTCCATAACATGAAGTGTGGGTTATGGTTTCCATGATCGTAAACATTAGTAGGCTCACTCCAGCAAAGTAGGCAGCTGTGACCACGATATGGCCTATCTATACTTATAACATCTATATGCACATATCTGACAGGTGTGCAAAGATGTCAAACAAGGCAGATGATTGCTGTAACATGCAATTATATTCTGAATGAAGGTGTTCGGGTGTGGGGGGGGGGGTACTTACCCCTTACGTAGCTAGTTTATAAAAGCTATTTTGTAGCCTCATGCACAGATCAGCATCTAATGCCATTTTAGTTTTCCCGAACCTCATGTAGGCCTATATACATGCTACTATATACTTTATACCAAGGGTCTTCAACAGGGGGTCCGGGACCACTAGGGTGTCCTCAGAGTTACTACAGGGGGGCCGCCAAATCTTTTCATATTGTTTTGGTAGGAAATGAAAAAAAAATTAGGGATATTTATATTTTTATAACCCATACAAATAGGTCTGTGACCCACAATGGGTCCCGACCCAGTGTTTGGGAAACAGTGCTCTAAAGCATTAAACACCCTTCTGTGACATACCTTGTGCACATACCTGCTGCATATGCTATGTGTATATAATATTATGTACTGTACATGTCTTTTATTTTATTTACTTCGACATCGTCACCTTGCTAAACTAATGGCCTAAGTCATTTTTTGAGGAAAATGATATTTTTGCCTAAGTCAGCTCCTCATATCATGACACTGGCCACCTCTGGAAAAATCACCCATCTCCTAATTGAGAAGGATCGTGCTGTTCACTCCCCTTTTAGTATAATGGCCTAACTCCCTAGTGTGACTTAGGACAAAATAGGCATTTTTTTGGCCTAAGTCACATGGTTTTGTGACTTAAGCCAATTTTGTATTTTTTTTTGCTTTTTTTTCAGATTTAATCCTATTTAAACCTATTTAAATCTCTTATGTTACATAACTGACAGACAGTGTTATTTCTATTTAAATAGTCATACTTTTTTATTAACATTTTGGGTGAAATTATTAAGAAATATCATATAGTTTTGTTTTGGATCAGTTTTTTTATTTTTCCTGAAAAACGTTTAAAAATGACTTAGGCCATTAGTTTAGCAAGGCGACGACATGTTTCTTTTTCTTGCGTTTTTCTCCTTGCTCTCCCTCTCTCGGCCTCCGTCCCCTTTGAACAAAAACACACTTCACCAGTGGTGAAAAAGTAGGCTACTCGCATGTTTTACTTAAATAAAAGTGTCAATTCCACAATGTAGAAATACTCTGTTACAAGTTGAAGTCCGCTAATCAAAATTTACTTTTAAAAGTACAAAAGTATTGGCATCAAAATGTACACCTGTAAAACTGTGATGTGACAATAAGGCTGCATCTGGATCTTATCGAACCCCTAACTGCTCCCCCTGTGCGCTCATCTGAGCCATCTGAGCATCCATATTCACCTGTTTCCTAGGCTGTGTGTTTTCCACTTCCTGTCGATTTCATTGGATATCATTGGTCATCTGACCAGTTTCATTGGATTTCATTGGATCAAATCGACAGGAAGTGGAAAACACACAGCCTATAGGAAACAGGTGAATAGGCTGGGTGAATGCAGAAAAGCAACCCCTCCCCCATGGACCAGTAAACAATCCCTTTCTCCATTTGCCCTTCAGCGACAAATCAATTTCATAGCCTAAGGAACCAAACAAAGTTTTAGCGAATGCTACTGCGTCTGCATTAAAGCGATGATTATCGTTTAACCCATTAAGACCGGGAACGCATCTATGCTTTTGAATTTCTTTGGGCTATTTTTTTTTTCAAATCGGGAAAATTTGTGCAAATCTTTGAATATATATATATTTTTTTTTTTAGGTGAACATTTTTTAACTCAAATCTTTGCTTCTGGGGGATTCAACAGTTTTTTGAAAACACGTATGTTGCTATAATATCAGTGGTTCTCAAACGTTTTTCATGTCAAGGACCCCCAAAATGATATGTATTTGGCCACGGACCCCCATTTCAAAATGTTTTGTTCCAAGGACCCAACCCCCACCCCCCCTCCCCCCAGAAGAAAAAAAAAAATATATATATATATATATATATATATATATATATATTCAATGATTTTCATGCAAATCGCAGATCTACAAGCTCGTAGATCTGCTATTTTTGAATAGCCGAAATAAATCTTTAAATGACACAGCTGTGTTCCCGGTCTTAATGGATTAATTGAATTATAGCAATCAGAAAGCAAAGCACAATGAAGGTCAGGGCTTTTATACAAGCTGTTTGCTGTTGTGATATTGCTGATGCTTGGCTTTACTCTACGCAGTACTGATCATTATCTGTCCCACAGTCACCATTGTATTCTGGCCTCTAAAACTTTACAAGCTGCACTCACAATTCATGCTTACTGCTCCCATCTGGACAGTGGTGTAAAGTAACTAAGTACATTTACTCAAGTACTGTACTTGTACAATTTTGAGCTTTCCAATTGTCCATACTTTTACTTCTACTCCACTACATCTCAGAGGCAAATATTGTACTTTTACTCCACTACAATTATTTGAAAACTGTAGTTACTAGTTACTTTGTAGATGTAAATTATTACATTATAAAACATACATTAACCCTATTTTATACCTAGGCTATTTGAAAATAGCAGATCTACAAGCTTGTAGATCGGCTATTTTCAAACATTTTTGTACTTTTACTTTTGGTAATTTAAGTACATTTTGTTACCAATACTTTAGTACTTTTATTCAAGTAAATCTTTAATTCCAGATTTTTACTTGTAACAGAGTACTTCCACATTGCAGTATTGATAATTTTAAGCAAAACGTTTGAGTACTTTTTCCACCACTGCATCTGGATCCGTATCACGCTTTATCTCTCTCTCTCTGTCCACTGGGAGAGATGGAAGAGAGGGGTAGAGCGAGCAGCACACCCCAGAGACCAAATGAAAGAGAGAGAGAGAGAGGGAGGGAGAGAAGGAGTGATGGCATTATGGCAAATGAGACAAAGAAAGAGAAAAGTAAGGAAAGGGTATTTTCTGGTCTCTGGGGGGGGGACAGCTGGGGAAAGCTTTTTACGGTTTTGCTCGGTTGATGGCTGCTTAGATGGATTTTTGATGAGTGCACAGGGCGGTGAGGGAGCTGTTAGAGCAGGGGTCTTAAACAGGGGGGTCCGGGACCCATAGGGGGTCCTCAGAGTGACTACAGGGGAACTCTTTTTTTACATTAACCACTTGAACCCTAGAATTCCTTTTATGAGGGGAACATTAGCCGAAAATAGCCGATCTACAAGCTCACAACGCCTCGCGCTGTGAGCTTGTAGATCGGCTATTTTCGGCAAAGAGGTTTGGTGTAGGGGGGAAAAGAGACAAGTTTTCTAAGTATTGAGGGTTTAAGTGGTTAAAGGTCTGAAAATACACATTAAAGGAGTAGTTCACCCAAAAAATTACGTATTTTCTATCAATTACATACCACGTGAAGCATTGATTTCACTGAGATGATTTTGTTTTTGTCGCATTCCTAAGTCAATAATTTTATAACCGGCGGAAAGACGCTAATGTATCCGGTAAGAGACTCAAAGGAGACTCTTTGAGTCTCCTACCGGAGAGACTACCGGTCATCAAATCTTTGGCTCAGGAATGTGAGAAAAACAAAAAAATCTCCATGAATTCAAGGCTTCATGGGGTGTGTAATTGATAGAAAATAAGATTTTTTTTGGGTGAACTCCTTTGACATCATTCCAACACTGATGGCACCAGATGACTGGAAGGGTATCCCCTTACAGTTAAACTTTTGACATTTGGTCACATTTGCCCCAAGAAGTCACGATAGGCCGTTTGGGGAGTGAGAGTGTGTTGTACAAGTACACCCCCTGGACGTGATGTGTCACAGGGACTTACCCACAAAACAACCCTTGATGCTGAGTGCCAAGCAGGGAGGCATTGTTTTTATAGTCTCTGGGATGACTCTGCCAGGGATTGAGCCCTAGCTCTCCTCCCAACCAATAGTGTCCGGGTAGCTCAGTCGGTAGAGCTCTCGCCTTCAGACCACAAGGTCATGGGTTCGATCCCGGGCACCGCCAACTCAGCGCATGAGTAGCACTGTTTGGGTGCGGTAAGTCGTGCGGTAAGTACTGGGAGCTGAGGATAGGTGTGGCAATCCATCTCCCAGGGGTCTAGCGCATATTAACGGGGACAGACTCCCGCGTGTTACTCGGCTGATACCGACAATAAGCCATCTCCCGACCTACTTACTTAGGGCTATGGATGCCCTTGAATTAGGCTACACAGTAAAATATCAGTAAACTCTGTGTTCATTTAGCTTTGAGAGGATACAAATATAACGGATCCATTTGATTACATGTGTATATTGTGTGAGTTACAAATGGATGAATTAACATTGAGGTTTTTACGGTGTGAGCAGCCTCCTGTTTGGTCTGCTGGGAGACACTCGGTGGACTTGGATGAGCTATATTTTATTTGAGTGTGGCTTTGTTGTTATTTTCCAGAGACAAGTTGTACAACAACATCAATATCTGTATTATCATGGGTGCAATCAGGGTCTTTTGTTTTACAAGTGAACTTTAATATCATCCATATGCAATAGTTCTGTGTTGAGAAATGGGTTAATTAAAGTAAACCACTGCCAAATTGGAACTGATGATAACCCAGTTCTACGCTAAGTTTACGCTAAGTAACATTTTTGATGAAATTAGAGTAGGGGTGGGAAGATTTTGTTGTCTTCTTTTTTTCCCCATAGGGACGTACTGGCTTTCATAAAGTGAGTGAAGGGCCACCCACTGGACAACTGAATTAACCCATTGTCAAGGACCCCAAATGTGTATTTGTCCACCGACCCCCCCATCTCAAAATAGTTTGTTCCAGGGACCCCCAGATGCAAAAAAGATCTCTACAGGAACTTGTATCTGCTCTTTTTGTATAGCGAAAGTATAAAATAATGGTTAAAGTAGTTAAAATGATTGCGATGCTACAAGCTGAAATTGAATCCCCCCCCCACCTGCCTCCCCCGGACTACAAAGGTCTCCCTAATTGGAATCAAGTTCAATTAACTTTAAACTTTGAAAATGGCTTTTATAACGTAGATTTGTTTGGCGGGTTGTATATGTTTTCCTTTGAGGACATTGTGTACGGGATTGAAATAACCAATCGTCGCCTTGCCAAACTAATGGCCTAAGTAATTTTTTTTAGTTTTTCAGGAAATTTTTTAAAATGATCCAAAACAAAACTATATGATATTTCTTAATCATTTCACCCAAAATGTTTATAACAAATTATGACTATTTAAATAGAAATAACACTGTCTGTCAGTTATGTAACATAAGAGATTTAAATAGGTTTAAATGGGATTAAATCTGACTTAGGCCCCAAAAAATGCAAAAACAAATACAAAATGGCCGAAATCAGTAAATAATTTGGCTTAAGTCACAAAACCATGTGACTTAAGCCCAAAAAAAGGCCAATTTTTTGGCCTAAGTCACAAAAAGGGGAGTGAACAGCATGATCCTTTTCAATTAGGATATGGGCGATTTTACCAGAGGTGGCCAGTGTCATGAGGAGCTGACTTGGCAAAAATATAATTTTCCTCAAAAAATGACTTAGGCCATTAGTTTAGCAAGGTGACGCAATAATACAGAAGATGCCGTGATATCTCTGGATTATCTGGATGCCTTTCATTCCCCTGCATAAAATACAGTGTGCCAGTATATAACTTTAACTATAAACTCTAAACAACCCCCTGAAACGGCATCAAACAGTTTGTGAAGGTGAAAGCATCACCTTTGCAGTATAGCATGAGGTTTATTATGCACAATAAGATGCTGTTATTTTCATATGGAAGACAGTAGATCCATAGAAGCTTACTGCCGTGGCATAGAGAGGAGAGACGCTGTGTATTCCTGTATGTACACTTACACTACCAGTTATATTGCACGTATCTATCTACACACACACACACACACACACACACACACACACACACACACACACACACACACACACACACACACACACACACACACACACACACACACACACACACACACACACACACACACACACACTCTTCCAATTGGCGACACATCATAGATGGAGCCATAAGCCCTTCTCTCTCAGTTTAAGTTCAAAGAGTAAACAGTTCTTGTTTTCCAGAGATTTAGGCCAGATGCTATTTCCATGTTCTCACATTCTTCATCGCACTGAAGGGGAAGCAGTCTGATTGATACAGCATAGACACACAGCACACTCCATGGGATACAATGACAACCTACTTTCTCTTTAACACATTTAGACCGGAAAATAATCTGTGTCATTTTTAGATTTCTTTGGGCTATTGAACAATAGCAGATCTACAAGCTCGTAGCGCTATGAGCTTGTAGATCTGCTATTTAAAAAAATATATATATATGTATTTTGCCGCGGACCCCCATCTCAAAATATTTTGTAACAGGGACCCCAGAAGCAAAGATTTGAGTTACAAATGTTCGCTTAAAAAAATATACATATTCAAATATTGACACAAATGTTGAAGACTTTTTCAAAAATAGCAGATCTACAAGCTCGTAGCGCGTCACTCGGTGCCACGCTACGAGCTTGTAGATCTGCCATTTTTGAATAGCTCAAAGTATAAAATAATGGTTATAGCAAAAAAAATCTAAAATGACACAGATGTGCTCCTGGATTGAATGGGCAGAGACATTATTACGGGGCCAGAGCTCTCAGCTCTGGACCTGTTTTAATGTTCCCCTCTTTTTTCTTCCGCCACTTTTGGCAGTTCTGGCTGAACCGTGCATACGCTTTTTACGAAACTTGGCCATATGGTAGATGGTCATGAAAAACTATCAAGAAATAATTCTCACAATCTTTCGTCAAAAGGTGGCGCTATAGCAAAATGCCAACTTTGAACAGGTACAACTCATGCCCTGTTTGACCTACAGCCATGAAACTTCAATATACATATGCGTCTACTCATGATCAACAACTTTCACACTCTGACTTTTGACCTCTGACCTTTAGATCTCCCACCATTTTGAATAATATGAAAAACAGTTAAAACCTATCTCCTCCTGGGATTTTTTAGTAATCTGCACGAAACGTTTTACACATGAACTTTGAACCTATGCCGAAAAACTGATGCAAAAGATTTTCCATAAGTGAAAAAATGAAGCTTTAATGAGCCAATGAATATTGCAGTTTTATGACAATTATTCATCTGCCCCTAACACATACATGCAGACTCACATTTCTTTGAAACTTTGCGGTAATGTTGAGGGTCATTCCAAATATCACTGAAACCAATCTTACTCCAATTGGTCAAAGGGGGGCGCTATAGCGATTTTTTTTAAATGCAAACTTTAAACAGGCAAAAGTCATGCCTCGTTTGGCCGACAGCCATTAAACCTGCTTACACATGTGCCTTGACTCATGAGGAACACATGTATCACGTTAACCAGTAAGCTCCGCCCTTAGATTGTCTGCAATTTTGAGCAGTTTGAAAAACACTTAAACCCAGGATTTTTCAGCTATTTGCGTGAAACTGTATCATCAGTGTGATCTCCTTTTTCACAGGTTCTTGTCTGTTGGTCCAATGGCTTCTCCCTTAAGCGAGTGCCTCACGACCGCAAGGTTGCCGGTTCAAGCCTCACTTGATGCAGACTCATTTAAGTTGAATTGCAAAAAACATGACTGTATCAATGAATACATATGCAAACGGTAAAGATAACATGAAATGCTTATTTGAGAGTATGTTTTTTCAATGTATGACGTACTTCATTGTGAAAATATCCGATCTACAATCTCACAACTTTTCAGATAGCAACGTTTTGTGAGCTTGTAGATCGGCTGCTTTCACTGGTTTCGGTTTCGAGGAGACATACAATTTCTCTATTGGTAAATGGTTTGTGAACGAGTGATCTTAGTGTTAGTGAAACAGGGGCTTGGTTCATGACAGAAGGCAAAAGTGTATGATCTTCAACAGACAACTTCAGCCTGGATGAAGCTATAGCACTACTTGTAGTGTCTCATTCTGTGAGTCCGAAGGTTCAGAGTTTGATTCCTGTCAATGGCAATAGGTTGAGCTGTCTGTTTCTCTCACTCTGTCTGTCTATCTGGCTCTGTCTGTAGGTGGGTCATTCCACTTTTCAATTGCATCGCACAAAACATGACTGCATCAAATAATGCATGTGCAATTTTTAAGACATTACAATCTAATATTTAATTCAGACACTGTGAAACCACATGTTGCTTTTCACTTGCAGGATGTAAAATGTCATCTCTCTCTCTCTCTCTCTCTCTCTCTCTCTCTCTCTCTCTCTCTCTCTCTCTCTCTCTCTCTCTCTCTCTCTCTCTCTCTCTCTCTCTCTCTCTCTCTCTCTCTCTCTCTCTCTCCTCTCTCTCTCTCTCTCTCTCTCTCTCTCTCTCTCTCTCTCTCTCTCTCTCTCATTCACCAGGTCAGGTCTGTTGGTCCAATGGCTTCTCGCTAAGTGTGTGCCTTAGAACCTCAAGGTTGCCAGTTCAAGCCCCACTTGATGCAGACTTCATTTAAGTTGCATTGCACACAACATGATTGTGTCAATTAATGCAAGTGCAATTGTTAAAGATAACCTGAAATGCTTATTTGAGAGTATGTCTTTTCAATGTATGACATAGTTCATTCTGAAAATAGCCGATCTACAATCTCAAAACTTTTCAGATAGCAACGTGTTTCTGAGCTTGTAGATCGGCTGCTTTCACTGGTTCACTTTTATCTTCAACAGACAACCTCAGCCTGTACAAAGCTATAGCACTATAGTAGTGTTGCAGCTTGTCAATCCGAAGGTTCAGGGTTCGATTCCTGTTAATGGCAATAGGTTGAGATGTCAATTCCGCTTCCATCTCTCTTCAATCTATTATGTTTCCAAGTCTCTCTCTCTCTCTTCAATCAATCCGTTTCCATGTCTCTCTCGCTCTCTCCCTCTCTCCCTTCAATCTATTCCGTTTCCATGTCTCTCTCTCTCTTCAATCTATTCCGTTTCCATGTCTCTCTCTCTCTTCAATCTATTCCGTTTCCATATCTCTCTCTCTCTCTCTCTCCTCTCTCTCTCTCTCTCTCTCTCTCTCTCTCTCTCTCACTCTCTCTCTCTCTCTCTCTCTCTCTCTCTCTCTCTCTCATATTCACCAGGTCAGGTCTGTTGGTCCAATGGCTTCTCTCGCTTAAGTGTGTGCCTTAGACCTCAAGGTTGCCAGTTCAAGCCCCACTTGATGCAGACTTCATTTAAGTTGCATTGCACACAACATGATTGTGTCAATTAATGCAAGTGCAATTGTTAAAGATAAACCTGAAATGCTTATTTGAGAGTATGTCTTTTCAATGTATGACATAGTTCATTCTGAAAATAGCCGATCTACAATCTCAAAACTTTTCAGATAGCAACGTGTTTCTGAGCTTGTAGATCGGCTGCTTTCACTGGTTCACTTTTATCTTCAACAGACAACCTCAGCCTGTACAAAGCTATAGCACTATAGGTAGTGTTGCAGCTTGTCAATCCGAAGGTTCAGGGTTCGATTCCTGTTAATGGCAATAGGTTGAGATGTCATTCCGCTTCCATCTCTCTTCAATCTATTATGTTTCCAAGTCTCTCTCTCTCTCTTCAATCTATTCCGTTCCATGTCTCTCTCTCTCTTCAATCTATTCCGTTTCCATCTCTCTCTCTCTCTCTCTCTCTCTCTCTCTCTCTCTCTCTTCAATCTATTCCGTTTCCATGTCTCTTTCTCTCTCTCTCTCTCTCTCTCTTCTCTCTCTCTCTCTCTCTCTCTCTCTCTTCAATCTATTCCGTTTCCATGTCTCTTTCTCCTCTCTCTCCTCTTCAATCTATTCCGTTTCCATGTCTCTCTCTCTCTTCAATCTATCGTTCCATGTCTCTCTCTCTCTCTCTCTCTCTTCTCTTCAATCTATTCCGTTTCTCTCTCTCTCTCTCTTTTCTCTTCAATCTATTCCGTCTCTCTCTCTCTCTCTCTTCAATCTATTCCGTCTCTCTCTCTCTCTCTCTTCAATCTATTCCGTCTCTCTCTCTCTTCAATCTAATCCGTCTCTCTCTCTCTCTCTCTCTCTCTCTCTCTCTCTCTCTCTCTCTCTCTCTCTCTCTCTCTCTCTCTCTCTCTCTCTCTCTCTCTCTCTCTCTCTCTCTCTCTCTCTCTCTCTCTCTCTCTATTCACTGGCCCGTATTATCGCTGCTTGCAGCTATATTGTTTTTTATTTTTCTGTCTTTTTTCCTTTCTTTCTCTCCCCTCCCTTTTCTCTCTCTTTCCCTATGGTCTCCCTCATTCGCACACTGGCCTTCCCTCGTTCTTCTCTGCATCACTGCATTGAATGCCACAGTAACTGAACCACTTCAACCGTTTTATGGTTTGGCTATTCAAAAAAATAAACTCACAACTGCTATTTTCGTACAGTATAATCGTTGCTGTCCGGCAGAAACCAGTTAACTCCAAAATTGTTCATTTTTCAGGAAATGAAAAAAAGTGGACATCCAAGCTCACAAACCAGCTAACTCCACCGGACGTTTAGCAGAAAGTTTTAGGATCCAATGGAGTTGGCTGGTTTTGTCAGAAACTCCAAAATGGAGTTGTTTCTGCCGGACAGCAATGTATATCAGTCTCACCAGCTGTGCTCAATCAATGTCATTAACACGCAACACTGCAACAAACTTTGTATGGAATTTTGCCTTTCAATAGGCATTTCGGAGACAAAGGATTTATTGAACAGTTTTGGTCCCACATGAAGTGAACAGAGCACATATTACTTTGAGTTAGCAGTAGCACAACACAATAGTTTGGACTTTGTTTTACGGTCGTGATTCACCAGGAGCCTGGATGGCTTGGTTCCAGGCTTACAATAATTTATATAAATAATTTTTTTCTATCTCTACGGGAAAAACTAATAGGTTTTATATCTGTGGCACACCAAAATGGCCGCCACTGCTATGCCCTATATTCAGCTGAGAGATTTGGCGTAGAGGGAAATAATAGCAGACCTGGTGTAGAGCCCTGGGGGACCCCGTTAAACTAAGTATACAAGGTGTAAGTAGTTAAATAGCAGATTCTGATTTAAGCCCATTATACTACACTAGAATTATTTTGTTTGGTTCGGATCGCCTGGTTTTGAGTTAGTGTGTGTTTCCCTGAATGCTGACCGTTGCCTTTGCTGCCTGGACATTTGTTGTCATTCATAAGTTTGTGATGGATGGAACTTGAGATATAGCGAGCAGTAGTACAGTATGTCTGCTGTTTACTGTCTATGTCACACTGTAGAATGCAGTACACTATATCTGCTGTTTAGCGTCTATGTGCTAGT
>NC_137620.1:1214858-1280650 GCF_963280865.1 Gymnoscopelus braueri | reverse complement strand
TCTCTCTCTTCAATCTAATCCGTCTCTCTCTCTCTCTCTCTCTCTGTCTCTCTCTCTCTCTCTCTCTCTCTCTCTCTCTCTCTCTCTCTCTCTCTCTCTCTCTCTCTCTCTCTCTCTCTCTCTCTCTCTCTATTCACTGGCCCCGTATTATCGCTGCTTGCAGCTATATTGTTTTTCTTTTTTCCTTCTTTCTCTCCCCTCCCTTTTCTCTCTCTTTCCCTATGGTCTCCCTCATTCGCACACTGGCCTTCCTCGTTCTTCTCTGCATCACTGCATTGAATGCCACAGTAACTGAACCACTTCAACCGTTTTATGGTTTGGCTATTCAAAAAAATAAACTCACAACTGCTATTTTCGTACAGTATAATCGTTGCTGTCCGGCAGAAACCAGTTAACTCCAAAATTGTTCATTTTTCAGGAAATGAAAAAAAGTGGACATCCAAGCTCACAAACCAGCTAACTCCACCGGACGTTTAGCAGAAAGTTTTAGGATCCAATGGAGTTGGCTGGTTTTGTCAGAAACTCCAAAATGGAGTTGTTTCTGCCGGACAGCAATGTATATCAGTCTCACCAGCTGTGCTCAATCAATGTCATTAACACGCAACACTGCAACAAACTTTGTATGGAATTTTGCCTTTCAATAGGCATTTCGGAGACAAAGGATTTATTGAACAGTTTTGGTCCCACATGAAGTGAACAGAGCACATATTACTTTGAGTTAGCAGTAGCACAACACAATAGTTTGGACTTTGTTTTACGGTCGTGATTCACCAGGAGCCTGGATGGCTTGGTTCCAGGCTTACAATAATTTATATAAATAATTTTTTTCTATCTCTACGGGAAAAACTAATAGGTTTTATATCTGTGGCACACCAAAATGGCCGCCACTGCTATGCCCTATATTCAGCTGAGAGATTTGGCGTAGAGGGAAATAATAGCAGACCTGGTGTAGAGCCCTGGGGGACCCCGTTAAACTAAGTATACAAGGTGTAAGTAGTTAAATAGCAGATTCTGATTTAAGCCCATTATACTACACTAGAATTATTTTGTTTGGTTCGGATCGCCTGGTTTTGAGTTAGTGTGTGTTTCCCTGAATGCTGACCGTTGCCTTTGCTGCCTGGACATTTGTTGTCATTCATAAGTTTGTGATGGATGGAACTTGAGATATAGCGAGCAGTAGTACAGTATGTCTGCTGTTTACTGTCTATGTCACACTGTAGAATGCAGTACACTATATCTGCTGTTTAGCGTCTATGTGCTAGTATTGTCACTTACAGTATACAGAGATGTGCTGACGCCTGACATGTTGACACCTTACAGCACATTTTGAGAAAACTTCACTGGAAACCTATACTGCCCTGCCAAGCTAAAGAGCAGTAACTACGAAAACAAAAAACACTGAAAATGGGTTTAAAAGTGATTCAACTGGTCAGCCAAATGAGATATCGGCATATAAGTGATATTACACTAATTGTACATCTGTTTTTGAGGTAATTGTTTATCCCCCAAAATCATGAAGGATAATTTGACCATTGGGATACACAAATAAGTCGGTGTGTCCAAAAACGTAGTTACTGCACTTTGGCTTGGCAGGGCAGTATAGTACTTTGGGACAAAAAAAGCTGTTTGTTTTTAAGCTGTGTTCCGCATCTATATCTGACTTATATGTCTGTCTGTATGTATATTTATGTTTTTATTTTTATTATTTTGTTGTTCTTCACGATAAAAACAACTTGTTATGTTTGGTCTTTTATTAGACAACTTGTGTGATTTTTTCTTTAGATAACAACTTATCATATCCTTTTTTTTCACTTACATGTTTAAGTGATTTTTCATGAACAAAACACATAAGACAAAAGACAAACAATAGACATCACATACGTTGCCAGACATCATCTTATATAATAATAATGCAATAAAATAAAATAAAAGGAAGGCACAAGTGCTGTTCTATGTTAATAGGAGATAGTACATGAAAACTGTGTATTTTTTGATCAAAAGAATAAAAAGTTGGGAGCAACATTGAACAATAAAGTATTCAAACAAAAATAAATTTAGCTCGATCCATTCTTGGAAACAACCAGTTCCATTTATATCATCTCACACATAATACCTTCTCCCTAGATCACCAAAAACAAAATATATCTAAGAATTCATGCATCGTGTATATACATATACATGAGTATGTATGGGTTAAGCATCGTGTCAAGACCAAACATAATTATTTATTTGAAATAACTATCCTATTCCCTAGACCTCTTGTCGCTCATTGTCAATCCATTTTCACCATTTGTTCTCAAATATCTCTTTCTTCATCTTCAAGTTAGCAGTCATCAACAACTTCATCATATTCAACAAACAAAAAACATAACTTGTTATGTTTGGTTGTTCTGATATCCATACAGCTCAAATATGTCTACCAAAGGACACAGAGATGAACACAGGAAAAACACAAACACAGAATATCCAATATGGTGAATAGCTGCAACAGGTCTTGTCATAAGCTTGTACTGAATACATCATATTCCACCTTAACAACGCATTCTCACTATCAACACGGCAAACAAGACTTCTTGGGACTGATGTCCCAATAAGTCAAACGTTTGACTGGAAGGGGGGGCTGAAACGGCATGTACAGACTAGGGGTTCTTTACGTGACGTTGTTTTAACAGTTTTTTAGCGGACCATTTTACGTCTTGGGTTTGAGAACGGCATTTCCACATTCCTGGAGTGCAGAAGTGCCCAGGACTGTCCCAAGAAGTCACATTGTGACCTCTTGCACGTGCATATTATGCATTTTAGGGAGTGAGTCTGTTGTGTGTGTCAGTCTCAGCTGTGAAGCAAATTAATGAGCGTAAAGTATTTCATAGTACATCATCGTCTCTATAAGTAGATGTGTAATGTTATTAACTATTCATGACAGCTGAATGAAACTAGCTGTAATTGACTCATGACTTATTGACTTATTTATGCTCTAAATGCATTTGACAAACTGCAGTAAATAAAGGGGCTACTGTAACTGTAGGGGGCAGCCTAATAATTGTTTGCATAATCGCTTACAACACGTCACTTTGTGATGTGTTGTAAGCTTGTAAAGTAGATAAACTATTTCCGTTATTTTTAAATTTTCAATTAAAGTATACAATTATTAAATGTGTCAGAAATGTCTTTGTATATTTAAGTTAATTGTCATATCTGCCCTGTGATTATGAAGCCTAAAAAACTAAAATAAATGTGTATTCATATGGTCCAACATTCAATGCTAAACACAATTACATTGTTAGTCGCACTTATTTGTTTGACAATTAATCGTCAACCATTTGTAATCATGACAGCTCTACCCCTCTGGTTATGCAATACCCGTTTTACCTGTTGTGCCTGTTGTTTATTGTTATAATAGCTGTTGACAGAGTTGTTTAGTGCAGAACTCCTTAGCATAATACTGGGAGGCCAGTCTATGACGTCAGTAGTGGTGGAAAAAGTACTCAAATGTTTTACTTAAGTAAAAGTATCAATACCAAAATACCAAAAGTAAAAGTACTAAAATGTTTGAAAATAGCAGATCTAAAAGCTTGTAGATCTGCTATTTGCTAGATCTGCTATCTGCTATATACTGTATGTGTTTACCTTGTTGCTTACTGCAAGGTAGCTATATTTGTGGATTCATAGATATTTCTGGACAAGCAGAGAATTTGTGCAATTTATGGATAGATTATCAGACACCTTTCTGTAACCTATCGGGGGGTCCACTGTTTCCTCGTTACGCCGCTGTGTGTGTGTGTGTGTGTGTGTGTGTGTGTGTGTGTGTGTGTGTGTGTGTGTGTGTGTGTGTGTGTGTGTGTGTGTGTGTGTGTGTGTGTGTGTGTGTGTGAAATAATAAACCATAAGCAGAGAGGGCTCAGCTGTACAGTAAATTCCTCAGTGTTTAATTTAATTCTGAGTGTAAAAATTTACCCAGATTGGCTTTTACTCTGTGGAAAAGGTGTGACCCTCCCGGTGACATTAATAGATTTTTCTTGACCCTCTACACAAGTGATTGAAAAAATATTATCACCCCCCCTAAATAATGATTAACAACGGTATAAAATGGAGCTACTCCCCCCAACTTGCTTGATTCCAGTCTCAGTTTATAGTCATGTTCCTTTTTCTTCAAAAACTTTTACTTTGTTTCTAAGAGACTTCCTTCTTCAGCATTTTTTTGTAAATTAATGCCCTACTTCATCATACAAGAGTTTTGCACAAAAGTAGTGAAAACAGCAGATCGACAAGCTCACAACGCGTCGCATTGTAACACGTTGTGAGCTTGTAGATCGGCTGTCTTCACTATTATAAAATGCTTTAAAATGATAATAAAAAAGGAACGTTTGGACACACAAGGTTTTGCACCCGACAGCAATGATAGGAAAGCACATACTGCAGCACTCTAGATTTCGGGTAGGCTAGATGTATCAAGTCTCCGACACTGAATCAGCCTTTCAGTAGAAGTTTCCAGGCTGAAGATACTGAATAAGATATGAACAATATGAAAATGATATTTTTTAATGCAGTTCCTGAAAGTCTTCTATTGGATCTGTACCAAAGCACATAAGTGATGCTGGTACAAACATGGCAAATACAACAAGAGTCCTGGGCATTAGGTACAGCTATGTGTTAGCCCAGCCACAGATGATATTAACAGCCCATGAAGATTGTTTAGCTGTCTGTACTTCAGGGACCGCAGCTTTCATAACTCACTGAAGTAGAGACGTTTTTCAAATGATGAAAGATTGTTCTCCTTGGTGGCAAATTGGCAGTGGTCTCCATTCTCCAACTTCAGTCCACGGCCAAATACATATAATTGTGGGGGTCCTTGGCACACAAAAGTTTAGAAGGCATTTGTAGAGTCTGTGTCATGGGTCTTAATGTGTAAGTCACTGCATAATTACTTTCTAATAGTGTGATACAGTTTGTTGTCATCTTATAGTCTTTCTTTCTTTTTTCGTACAATGTGAGATCTGCCACATGTGTGAGTTTCCCAACTCAGGAACTGGTGAAGGACGAGAGTTTGAGAACAGAGACCGTTGCCACCATGGAGTAGAGTCTTTCATAAGTTGAAACACCTCAGTGAGCAATGAAACAATATTAACCCATTAAGACCGCATCTGTGTTATTTTTAGATTTCTTTGGCTATTCAAAAATAGCAGATCTACAAGCGCATGAGCTTGTAGATCTGCTATTTTTTTCGCGAACATGTTTAACACTGATCTGTGCGTCTGGGGGTCCCTGGAACAACATGTTTTGAGGCTGTCCGTGGCCAAAAAACATATTTTACCCATATATTATATTTTATGCATACCCATTTTGGGGGTCCTTGACATGGAAAAGTTGGAGAACCAGTGATATAGCAACATACTGTAAGGATTTAGAAAACATTTTTAGATTCTAAACATGTATTCTCAATGTTTTGACATTTGAGTTACAAATGTTCACTTTAGAAAATATATATTCAAGATTTGCACACATTTTCACGATTTTTCAAAAAATAGCAGATCTACAGTGCCGCGCTATGAGCTTGTAGATCTGCTATTTTTGAATAGCCAAAGAAATCTAAAAATGACACACAGATGTGTTCCCGGTCTTAATGGGTTAAACTCAGTCCATAGAGATAGTTGTGTTGTCCGCACTTCAGTGACTAACAGTCTTTGACAGGAACATCAGTGAGACACAGACACAACTAACACACTCTCCTCTATGGAGGATTAGTCTTACTTATGAAGGCATTTTGTTGACAAACAATCTCCTCCTGGAAATGTGATAGAGAGATGATGAAGAGTGATAGAAGGAGAGATAGAGATGGACAGATGGATGGAGAACACCGTGAAAGAAGAGGAGGGGAGAGGAAGTTTCGACTGAGGGGATGACGCCACACGCCACACACACACGCGCGCGCGCGCACACACACACACACACATACACACACACACACACACACACACACACACACACACACACACACACACACACACACACACACACACACACACACACACACACACACACACACACACACACACACACACACAGGAAGGTGGGACAAAAGGGGATGATATCTGTGCCTGGAGACTTCAACTGAAAGGCTGATACCCAGATATGGAGAGGAATAATATATATAAGAGGAAGGAAGGAGATCAGCTCTGGAGGGGGGGCTATGGGCAGTGGTGGAAGAAGTACTTCTTACTTAAAGTAAAAGTATCAATTCCACACAATGTAGAAATAAGTTGCAAATAAAAGTCCGGTATTCAAAATTCAGTAAAAGTACAAAAAAGTATTGGCATCAAAATCAAAAAGTTAAAGTAAATGTTTTCACACGTTTTCAAATATATCAAATGTATAAAAGCTAGAAGGTCCTGGGTTTGATTCCTGCAGGGCACGCTGTGGGCGCTGGGGGCGTGTTCTCTCCTCCGCGTCATCAGTGCCCATACCCTAGGTGGGGTTGGCGAAAGGGCCTACTCTGTGAGGAGTTTGTATGTTCTCCCCGTGTTCCCTAGGGTAGGTATACCCTCACAAGAAGGTCAGTTGGCTCTCATGCATTGAAGGAGGCATGAGCTCGGCCCTGGCCTCCCTAGGTTGGAAGAGGGAAGGTAGTGCCCAGGATTACATAGACAATATGGGTGTAAAAAATTGGGTTACAAAAATCGTGGAATAAAAATCAAAAGGAAAAAAAAATAGCCGATCTACAAGCTTACAATGTGTCGCTCTGTGACACATTGTGAGCTTGTAGATCGGCTATTTTCAAATAGCCAAAGTAGGGCTGAAGTGGTTAATGTATGTTTTACATTGTAACTAGTAACACATTTTCTAATAATTGTTGTAGAGTAAAAGTGCAATATTTGCCTCTGAGATGTAGTGGAGTAGACATAAAAGTATTGAAAATTGGCAATACTCGTACGTAGTTATTTTCCACCAATGGCTGCGGGAGAGGGGTGGAGAGGAGAGGAGAGGAGAGGAGAGGAGAGGAGAGGAGAGGAGAGGAGAGGAGAGGAGAGGAGAGGAGAGGAGCGGAGCGGAGGCGCAGGAAAAAGGATACACAAAGAGGAAATGGCATAGAGACATATAGGATATCCATCCCCACAGAGGTCTTTGATGAAGAGATAGTGTCGGAGAGAAAGTGAAGAGAAGAGGGTGAGCAGAAAGGGAGGGTGAGCAGAAAGCATCAACACATGGTGTTGATGCTCTGACAGAAGGTTGAGGCCAATATGGTGGATTAAGATCTTGGCTATAAGAGATACAGTTTTTGCCCCATCTTTCAGGAGGAGGCAGGAGATATTTTATGAATTCTATTTTTATTCCATTACAGAGAGAGAGTATTGAACCATAGACTGTGAAAAAACATAATGGACACAGCAAGCCCCATTGGTTTCTACAGACCGCTCTGAAGCCACTTTTTCGGCGAATTGAAATCCGCCATCTTTGAACTTCGGCTCCCAAAATGCTACCGGAAATGCTATTGGCTGCAACCGCAGCGAGGGCGGGTCTTCACTCGGTAGAACCAGTAGAAACCCTAGAAACATAATACAATTAATGGGACCATAATCTACTAAACGCATATCATAATGATAAAAAAAACTAGCAATTGAAAACATAAAGTGAAAATGTTTACCAATTATATTAAGCCTAGAATCAAGCCTTCCTTCCAGGATCCTGGTGATTCATGACCATAACATATTTGATCCTGTGAATTTTTTGTATTGAAAACCGCAAAACAAAGGGTATTTATTAAATATAGTATATCATATAATTAAATATATATAATTGTTTTCATATTATCACATGTTTTATGGTCATGATTCACCAGGATCCTGGATGGCTTGATTCTAGGCTTAAATTAATTGATATATAAAAAAAAAAAGAAATCTCTATGGGAAAAATGAATGGGGTCTGGAATGATGGAACCAGAAAATGACCGCCACTGCTATGCCCTATTGAGAGTATTGTATTGCGACCGGTAGAAGGTGAAATAGTGAAATCTGCTTGGCCATTAATAATAACTGCATGTTGTAAGAGAACCCGGAAGAGAGCTTCAATTGCAGTGCCGAGGGTTTGCCCCTTGGGCCTTGTATTGAACAGACCTGTGGATATTCTCTCTCAATGCCAGAAAGAATACTATATAGAAATACAAACCTACTCAGCATTTACCCATCATAACTATTAGGACCAGTGGACGCTATTAACCCTGTACACTTTACACAATGTGAGTCCTACAGTATACTTTTGTATTTGGGACCCCTACCAGGGTCTATACTTGCACCCCTCTTTTTCCACCCAATACACCAAATCTCTTTGCGGAAGATAGCCGATCTCCAAGCTCGGGAGCTTGTAGATCGGCCTTTTAATGTTTGCCCATTATGACAAGCCCAGAATAGGGATGCTAGGTTTCATGTTGTTAGTACGGCAGCCAGGGAACAGTGAGAGGTTAAGTGTCTTGCTCAATGACACATAGATCTGGCCTTCCGAGGGTCAAAACCAGCGACCTTACGATGCCCAGACACCCCCCCCCCCCCACATGAAAGTTACTCAGCAAAAATAATTTCTCTAGTAAACAGACTTTTTCGTTTTACATTATTTGAAAATTATGTGACTAATTTGGGGAAGCGATGCAACTAGAGACTCAGCCTTTTAATTGGTCAATTCTCATGCTTCTCCAGTAACGTGCATTGAGTGTGACACTCAATGAAGATATTCGCTGAGAGCATCGTGTCCCACTTGTCTAGCAGCATATACGTCAGTGACTGGCCCTCAGCCAAATCCTCACCCGTTCCCACACGCCACGCCGCACGCCACAATGTCACATCACACAAACATTCTCCCGCGAAGCTGCGTTCACATCCGTCAGACGCTCTCCTCATGCTATATCCATCCACCATCCATCCATCGCACAGCGCGCCATGTCAGCCCGTATCTACACGGCTGTCTGCCTCAACCTAATACCATCCTCCTGACGCCCCCCCGCCCTAGGCCCACCGGCCGCCACGCTAAGTATGACAAGAAGAGACGCAGCGGGAGGTGATCTGTGCCAAGGCTGCTAGGCTGCTTGGATCATAGAGCACACTTGTGGCGCTGGCACAGCCCACTGGCATCCCTGAGGAGCGCTTCATAGACTCCAGCAGGCTTAAAGACAATGAACCGCAGAGCCTACAGGCTCAATGCCAGGCTGACAGCAAGACAGGCACCAAATCATCTTCGCTGAAAACAGCCCGTCTACACAACGGGTCGCCTTGAGGCGCGTTGCACGCTCCTGCACCGATTTTTTTTTGCAGAATGTGTTTAACCCTGCCCCAGAATACAGACGCTAGGGTGGTTAACCCCATGTGTACATGGAGAGACCTGATTAACCACACATTAATCACTACAAATACCCTTTATATTTGCTGATCGGTCAATCAATCAATCAATCAATCAATCAATCAATCAATCAATCAATCAATCAATCAATCAATCAATCAATCAATCAATCATGCATTGTGTTATTTCCTCATAGAGCAGATTGCTGTTCTCAATAACAGACTGGTGATCTGCCTCTGTTTATGTTGCTATGGAAACAGAAGCGTGTAAGCACATGAAATCATTTTTAAATCAACATCATGTGTCAAATTATTGATTCAATTTGTAAGCAGCTGGTAATAAAGAGGGATAATGTCCACTGAGCTCGTCATTATTGGAAAATAAATAAAGCCCTTCTGGGGGAAGCATGACCTTCATGTTGCTGTGTATTGTCTGATAATGACTTACACTGTGCCTTAAAGGGCGTCCACACCAACACATATCACTATAAATATGATATTTATCTAATGGCTCTAAGTGAAGTGGACGGCGGAGTCGACACCACAATGATAACGATAACGACAGTGGGGAACGATATCGCTGGGTTCACTTTCAGAACGATTTGATGAGCACTGACTCAATCATACTCCATCTCTATGTACAGGGTGATATTGTTCAACACTTAACAGATGTACAAAAAAAATGAACAAATGTTATGGTTCATCAGTGTGGGTGATTGCATCATTATCGTTATAGTTATCTTTAGAGTTATTGGTGTGGACGGCCCTTTAATCTACCTAAATGAGTAAAAAAAAAAAAATTACTTATTTTCTATCAATTACACACACCATGAAGTCTTGAATTCAAGGATTTTTTGGGGTTGAGTCTATCCGGTAAGAGAGTAAGGCTCAAAGAGTGGCTGAGCAGCCACCTGGTCATCAAATTAGGAATGCGACAAGAACAAAAGAATCTCCACAAATTCAAGGCTTCATGGTGTGTGTAATTGATAGAAAATAAGTAATTTTTGGGGTGAACTACTCCTTTAACCTTCTTATAAAGGATAGGCCCCTCCCACTGGACCATACCAAAATGTATAACTTAATTGAGTCCTCAATACAAACAAACAGAGCAACACACCTTCCCTGTTTGTACACAGACCAGGAATCTTGCAGTCGAGCTTTAAACAATGTTATGTGTCTTGTTCTTATTGGACCATGTGTCTGCTAAATAAAGTTGATTGATTGATTGAAATAATTAATTCCAAACCTTTAACCACATGTTGTGTGACTTTATGTCTGTTACTCGTTATGGAAAAAATTGCCCAGGAAACCTACTAAATGTTGTTCATTGTAGCCCTAGTGTACTGTGTGCACCCACCAAACTATCCTCAGCATGCTGCCTGGCTGTTGTGTTGAACGTGAGTGGTGATGTGATTATGTGGTGTCAGTGGCGGGCTAATTCTGCTACACAATCCATGCCTGGCCTGCTGTCTGCCACTGCGTATTGCATTATGGGTAACACCGAACCATAGACAACCTCACCACAAGAACAAGTGCATAATTAATGGTTTCTACTTCCAGTGCTGTGAGGTAGTAGTCATAGTGTGTTAGATAATATCACACAAGCTGCTGAGGAAGAAATGTATCCCAGGTAATACTGTCATTGTCTGTTCATTAATATCCCCTCAGCTGAATTCAGCAGTTGAGATGAGGTGCTCATTATGAGGTGAATCATGCATAATGTACAGTTATGAAACAATAATCTCTGTGCAATTAAGTAAAAGTTCTGAGGTGTAAGTCAGTGGGTGAAATGTGTTTTTGTGCAAAGGGGACGGAGGCCGAGAGAGGGAGAGCAAGGAGAGAAAAAAATGTGGGTCGCAGACCGATTTTTATGGGTCCTTAGTAGATGTCCCTCTTTTTTTTATTATTATTATTTCCTACAAAAACATATGAAGGAATTAAAAAGGAATACAAACATTTTTCAAATGAATTTCATAAAAAACATTTTTTTAGAAGTACATTACATTACATTTGAAGTAGTTAAAATATCAGATCGACGAGCTCACAACACATCGCGGTGCGACACGTTGTGAGCTCTTACAGTAGATCTGATATTTTGATATGATAGTATGGGTCCCAGGGAGACTCTTGGGTCTCGAGCTAAAACATTTGGGAAACCCCTGCTTTGAAGATATGCAGAGTGGCTTTAAACTGAATGCGATCCCACAGGATCGGTAAAGAGGTTTCTCTGTGTATCTTCAGGGCTGAAGGTGCGCGAGGTGATGATCAACGTGTCCCGTCAGCAGGTGGAGGACTTCCATGGTCCAGAGGACTTCTGGTGTCTGTGTGTGGCCTGGAGCCACCTGGGCACCTCCAAGAGCCGCAAGGCCAGCGTACGCATCGCCTGTGAGTCCCTGCTCTGTCTGTCTGTCTGTCTGTCTGTCTGTCTGTCTGTCTGTCTGTCTGTCTGTCTGTCTGTCTGTCTGTCTGTCTGTCTGTCTGTCTGTCTGTCTGTCTGTCTGTCTGTCTGTCTGTCTGTCTGTCTGTCTGTCTGTCTGTCTGTCTGTCTGTCGTGCGTGCGTGCGTGCGTGCGTGCGTGCGTGCGTGCGTGCGTGCGTGCGTGCGTGCGTGCGTGCGTGCGTGCGTGCGTGCGTGCGTGCGTGCGTGCGTGCGTGCGTGCGTGCGTGCGTGCGTGCGCGTTTGTGTGTGTGTGTGTGTGTGTGTGTGTGTGTGTGTGTGTGTGTGTGTGTGTGTCTGTGTCTGTGTCTGTGTGTGTGTGTGTGTGTGTGTATTCATAGTGCAGGTGTGTGTGTGTGTGTGTGTGTGTGTGTGTGTGTGTGTGTGTGTGTGTGTGTGTGTGTGTGTGTGTGTGTTAATCCATTATTTTTTTCATTGTGTGTGTCAGATCTGAGGAAGAACTTTGAGCAGGACCCCCAGGGCAGAGAGGTGCCTCTCAAAGGCATGATCGTCTTACACTGCCGCCCACCAGAGGGAGTGCCTCCTGCAGAGGTAATGAGGATATTTAGTTTAATATTTCTCTCTCTCTCTCTCTCACTCTCTCTCTCTCTCTCTCTCTCTCTCTCTCTCTCTCTCTCTCTCTCTCTCTCTGGAGACGGCCCATCCAATACCACCCTGACAAGCACTTGGATTTGTAGGAGTTGATAAATATTGTGAAAATAGCAGATCTACAAGCTCACAACACCTTGCAAAGCGAGATCATCTATTTTCTTAAAACATTTGTCAATTTGGCCAATGTTTGACCAGTTTTTATAGTTTAGTTTGTTGATTACTTTTGATGCAGTTATGGTCTTTTTATTTTCTTTCTTAAATGTTTTTGAGGTAATAAAAAGGGGCCCTCCCAAAACAAATTTATCATGTGGGGATCCCCCTGGGGGTCCCGACCCACATGCTGAAAACCAATGCAATAACAGAACAGATAGGCAGTCAACATTTGACGAGAGGACTCGCTGTTTGACGCTCCTATACACTCCTACCGATTTGCTTTGGATTCCTTCACAGTGCCCCTTAGATGGTGTGTGTGTGTGTGTGTGTGTGTGTGTGTGTGTGTGTGTGTGTGTGTGTGTGTGTGTGTGTGTGTGTGTGTGTGTGTGTGTGTGTGTGTGTGTGTGTGTGTGTGTGTGTGTGTGTGTGTGTGTGTGTGTGTGTGTGTGTGTGTGTATGTGTGTGTGTGTGTGTGTGTGTGTGTGTGTACGTACGCACGCACGCACGCACGCACGCACGCACGCACGCATGCACAGACACACACACACACACACACACACAC
This sequence comes from Gymnoscopelus braueri, assembly GCF_963280865.1. Classification (NCBI taxonomy): domain Eukaryota; kingdom Metazoa; phylum Chordata; class Actinopteri; order Myctophiformes; family Myctophidae; genus Gymnoscopelus; species Gymnoscopelus braueri. The sequence goes on along the minus strand of NC_137620.1, from coordinate 1,267,567 downwards.
ACACACACACACACACACCCCTGTTTGTTTAGACTACTTTTGGGTACGGATGTCAGGACACCCCCCTTTCGGGGGCTACCCTTTCTGAATGGGTTAGAGAGAAGCTGTGACCACTGTTGGTGTTCAGAGGGTGCCCACTTTACCAATATGTCTTGATATTTTTGATTTAAGCTTTATTTTAAAAGTATGATTTTTTACCCTGAGATTGGGGACAATCATATTTAACCCACTTTTCGGGACTTGGGCGGGGCTTATTTCACACAACAGGAAGTCACCTTTGGGGCTTTGGTCTATACACACAGCCTACTTTAAGCCACCTTTGGGGTTCTGGGGACATATCCTGGCTGCTCTATACTGCACTTTTCAGTGATATCATCTGTTATGCTATATCACTAAAATGTGGAATGCCCTACCAAAGGCTCTAAAGGAGAATAAATCCCTACTCTCCTTCAAAACCGCCCTAAAAGAGCACCTACAGGAGGTTGCAAATTGAAACTGGCCCCTGTAAAAAAAAACATAGCCTCCCACCCCCGACCTGTTTCACTGTAAATAGTCCTCTTCAATTTTTGTATTTTATTTTTGTAAATAACTATTACATGCTGTTCCACATAGTCTTGCTGTTTATCTGATCAATGTTTCTATGAATTGAGTACAAAGGACCACAATTGAAACAAGCTTGGCTTTTTGTGTAGATCCTTTTAGCAGACCTTGTATTCTAAACTGTTTAAGCTTTTTGTTTGCAAACTGCTAATAAAGTATTCAATCAATCAATCAATCAATCAATGCCTTCTCTGTATTGTCACTTTCCATGTCACAAGCATGTCACTGTTCAAAAAGAACTAGGGCCTGTTTCACAAAGGGTAGATTAGGATTTAGCAGATATCCTGGCTTAAACAAGCCAGGCTCAGCCATGATCCCGCTTTAGTTATCATGGAAACTTAGCTGTGAAGTTAGCTTGCTCCGGACCAGGATAACGGCCAAGCTTTATTAATCCGTGTCCTGTTGTTCAAGTTTTGTGAAACAGCTTTGGGGTATTAGGCTATACACAAACTACTGTAAGCCACCTTTGAGGTATTAGGCTATACACAAACTACTGTAAGCCACCTTTGGGGTATTAGGCTATACACAAACTACTGTAAGCCACCTTTGGGGTATTAGGCTAGTATACACAAACTATTGTAAGCCACCTTTGGGGTATTAGGTTATACACAAACTACTGTAAGCCACCTTTGGGGTATTAGGCTAGTATACACAAACTACTGTAAGCCACCTTTGGGGTATTAGGCTATACACAAACTACTGTAAGCCACCTTTGGGGTATTAGGCTAGTATACACAAACTACTGTAAGCCACCTTTGGGGTATTAGGTTATACACAAACTACTATAAGCCACCTTTGGGGTATTAGGCTAGTATACACAAACTACTGTAAGCCACCTTTTGGGTATTAGGCTAGTATACACAAACTAGTGTAAGCCACCTTTGGGGTATTAGACTATACACAAACTACTGTAAGCCACCTTTGGGGTATTAGGCTAGTATACACAAACTACTGTAAGCCACCTTTGGGGTATTAGGCTAGTATACACAAACTACTGTAAGCCACCTTTGGGGTATTAGGTTATACACAAACTACTGTAAGCCACCTTTGGGGTATTAGGCTAGTATACACAAACTACTGTAAGCCACCTTTGGGGTATTAGGCTATACACAAACTACTGTAAGCCACCTTTGGGGTATTAGGCTAGTATACACAAACTACTGTAAGCCACCTTTGGGGTATAAGGTTATACACAAACTACTGTAAGCCACCTTTGGGGTATTAGGCTAGTATACACAAACTACTGTAAGCCACCTTTGGGGTATTAGGCTATACACAAACTACTGTAAGCCACCTTTGGGGTATTAGGCTAGTATACACAAACTACTGTAAGCCACCTTTGGGGTATTAGGCTAGTATACACAAACTACTGTAAGCCACCTTTGGGGTATTAGGTTATACACAAACTACTGTAAGCCACCTTTGGGGTATTAGGCTAGTATACACAAACTACTGTAAGCCACCTTTGGGGTATTAGGCTATACACAAACTACTGTAAGCCACCTTTGGGGTATTAGGCTAGTATACACAAACTACTGTAAGCCACCTTTGGGGTATTAGGTTATACACAAACTACTGTAAGCCACCTTTGGGGTATTAGGCTAGTATACACAAACTACTGTAAGCCACCTTTGGGGTATTAGGCTATACACAAACTACTGTAAGCCACCTTTGGGGTATTAGGCTAGTATACACAAGCTACTGTAAGCCACCTTTGGGGTATTAGGCTATACACAAACTGTAAGCCACCTTTGGGGTATTAGGCTAGTATACACAAACTACTGTAAGCCACCTTTGGGGTATTAGGCTATACACAAACTACTGTAAGCCACCTTTGGGGTATTAAGCTATACACAAACTACTGTAAGCCACCTTTGGGGTATTAGGCTAGTATACACAAACTGCTGTAAGCCACCTTTGGGGTATTAGGCTATACACAAACTACTGTAAGCCACCTTTGGGGTATTAGGCTATACACAAACTACTGTAAGCCACCTTTGGGGTATTAGGCTAGTATACACAAACTACTGTAAGCCACCTTTGGGGTATTAGGCTAGTATACACAAACTACTGTAAGCCACCTTTGGGGTATTAGGCTATACACAAACTACTGTAAGCCACCTTTGGGGTATTAGGCTAGTATACACAAACTACTGTAAGCCACCTTTGGGGTATTAGGTTATACACAAACTACTATAAGCCACCTTTGGGGTATTAGGCTAGTATACACAAACTACTTTAAGCCACCTTTGGGGTATTAGGCTAGTATACACAAACTAGTGTAAGCCACCTTTGGGGTATTAGACTATACACAAACTACTGTAAGCCACCTTTGGGGTATTAGGCTATACACAAACTACTGTAAGCCACCTTTGGGGTATTAGGCTAGTATACACAAACTACTGTAAGCCACCTTTGGGGTATTAGGCTATACACAAACTACTGAAAGCCACCTTTGGGGTATTAGGCTAGTATACACAAACTACTGTAAGCCACCTTTGGAGTATTAGGTTATACACAAACTACTGTAAGCCACCTTTGGGGTATTAGGCTAGTATACACAAACTACTGTAAGCCACCTTTGGGGTATTAGGCTATACACAAACTACTGTAAGCCACCTTTGGGGTATTAGGCTAGTATACACAAACTACTGTAAGCCACCTTTGGGGTATTAGGCTAGTATACACAAAATACTGTAAGCCACCTTTGGGGTATGAGGCTATACACAAACTACTGTAAGCCACCTTTGGGGTATTAGGCTAGTATACACAAACTACTGTAAGCCACCTTTGGGGTATTAGGCTAGTATACACAAACTACTGTAAGCCACCTTTGGGGTATTAGGCTATACACAAACTACTGTAAGCCACCTTTGGGGTATTAGGCTATACACAAACTACTGTAAGCCACCTTTGGGGTATTAGGCTAGTATACACAAACTGCTGTAAGCCACCTTTGGGGTATTAGGCTATACACAAACTACTGTAAGCCACCTTTGGGGTATTAGGCTATACACAAACTACTGTAAGCCACCTTTGGGGTATTAGGCTAGTATACACAAACTGCTGTAAGCCACCTTTGGGGTATTAGGTTATACACAAACTACTGTAAGCCACCTTTGGGGTATTAGGTTATACACAAACTGATAGATTGTGGGGTCTACTTTTCTCAAATCACAAACACAGGAAGTACATTTTGGGGTCAATGCATTTTATTAATTGTAGGATATATTTGTTTTAACTGAACGCAGATGTACAAGCTCTTGTGAAGACATGTAGAACATTAAACCAACAGCTACGTATTGGCCACTCTGGATAGTGGACAAAAAGGTAATTTCTGGGCCTTGATAATGGTGCAAACTGGACTATATAAAGGGATATGTTCAGATTAACCACATGAACTCCAGCGTTTCTATTCTGGACATATCAAAATAAGCGAGCAGTCGACACAAATAGGCAAACTACAAGACCAGTATAACATGCACCCCCACAACAGCACATTTTCCTCCAGCCCCATTAACTCACTCACTGCCAATGACGTGTTGACTTGTTTGGGAAAAACACATGCACCATTCTTTACAGTTTGGCTGCACAACTGTTACAACTGGTACATCTTCGTGTTACTGTCTTACTGAGCTTATTGTTGTTTGGATATCATGGAAGACCAATTTCTCGAAAGTCTGAGGTCTCATTATTCCTTGATGTGCTTGATACACACATCCATCCCCAATTGAAAATATAGTGTCAGGTTTTAATTTTGCCTGCAGTCTCCTGCCTGCAGGATATCTGCAAACAATTTCACACAGTGATCTGGGAATTACTGTGGATCAATATGAAGTCCAGAAGATATTTGCACATACATGTACAAGGCCTCAGGTCCAGACGTGATCTGTGGCCGGCTGCTGCATTCATGCAGTCAGGAACTTGCAGAGGCTTGGTGTCCCATCTACCAAAAGTCACTGCACTCACTTACGGTTCCGTCCATCTGGAAAGATTCTACTATAATCCCTGTTCCCAAAAAGGCCTGCTGCAAGGAAAATAATGACTACCGCCCAGTCGCTTTGACTATAATTATATAGTAATGTAAAGTAATATATAATAATGTAATTATGAAGTGTTTTGAGAAAATCATTGTCAGTCTATTGAAGGCAGCGGTTGGTTGTTCATTGGATACTTTTCAGTTTGCTTACAGGAGTAACAGGTGTATAGAGGATACAGTTTTGGCCTTGGATTAATTTCTTTTGAAACACTTGGAAAATAACAAAGCTTATGCGCGCCTTCTTCTTGTAGATTTTAGCTCAGCATTTAATACAATACAGTCACATCTCTTAATTAAGAGGTTGAGGGACCATAATGTCCATCCCCTTATCATCAGGTGGTATTATTCCTTTTTAACTGAACGTACTCAAAGGGTCAGTGTGAATGGTACTTTGTCAGAGCCCAGAACCTTAAGTACTGGAGCACCTCAGGGCTGCGTTAGCTCACCGGTCCTTTTTACTTTGTACACAAATGAGTGTAGAAGTGGGAACCCGAATAATTACATCATAAAATTCTCGGATGATACTGCCATCTTATCCCTACTGGATAAGGATAGAGATTTAGCTGACTATTTTTTAGAGGTACAGAGGTTTGTAAAATGGTGTGATGACAACCACCTTGTTCTTGACGTTAGGAAGACACAGGAGATGGTGTTCGACCCCATGAGCATTGGTGACCACAGGCCCGTGGTCATTCATGACTCGACCATCTCACAGGTTTCTTCATATAAATACTTGGGCATTTTTATTGACAACTCACTAACCTGGAATACACGTGGACAGTCTCTGTAGTAAACTACAATGTTTTACATGGAAAGTTTGAACTTCTGCCTTCTGGTAGAGGGTACAGTGAACCAAAGTGGAAGTATATTGGGTTTAAAAAATCGTTTGTACCAGCATCAACTCAAATGTTGAACGAGGCTCTGAAACAGCACTGACTGAGAGATTTGATTGATCACTATTTGTGCACTTGTGTAATGTTGTGTCCCCCCTCTGGATGTATTTCTACTATGTCTTTTGTCATTGATGTCTTGTGTGTGGCTGCAGCAGGGGTGAAAGCCCAAGACAAATTTCCCTTGTGGACAATAAGGTTTACCTTGACCTTGATGGGACCCCCCCCCCTTCCTACCAGACTACAGAACCCCTTTGAAAAAGCAAGGACTGTCCCTTTTTCTTCCATTCTGGTTGATTTGAGGGCATGTCAGCAGATGACAAGCCAACAGGTGCCTCTAATTAGCCTCTGATTGGCCCTGGTATCACTTGAATGGTTCACAGGGTGCAGAAGGCAGTGTGAAACACTATACGTTGAAAACTAACATGGGCAACCCTCCTGCCATCCCCAAAGTACCAAAATATTATTTACATGTAAAATTGCATTTACTGTTCATGGCACCATTAGGTGTAAAGACCACAAGATCAACATTCCCACCCCAATTGTATAGTTCCAAACCATGTGACTTCAATTCCATGCTTAGGTTCTGTGTTGCTAAATTGCTTAGAGCGTGTGATTGTATTACGGAGATTAGTGGGGTAAGGGCAAAAATATATGCCTCCTCTCAGCATCCAACACTGCTGCTTTTCACTCTGAGTCTGAACAAACATTTTCCACTTCTGTGTCTCTCCTTCTAATCAGTGATTGACACCAGCTGCTGACTGGTGTAAAAATGTAGACCTGTCCACTTAAAGCCCAATCGGGGACATTTTAGTGGGGGAGGGGTGGAAGCGTAGTTGTATTCACCTAGCCTGTGGTGGACATAAATCATCCACCATGAAAATGTGTCCTGGGCTTTATTGTAAAGGCAAAAGCAAATTAACAGGTAGAACACATGAGTCCTGCAACAGATTTTAAAACACAAGTACGGTGTGTAGTCAAAGAGGGCAGGGAGCTCTACTACTATTAGCTGATAAGATGAAAGGGTGTATTATCCCACGTGTGTGACCACCACTGATGAGCTGGTATAGAGACATCTTATTTGCTGGACTCAAACCGACTGTTCATGGCACCATTAGGTGTTAAGACCACAAGATCAACATTCTCACCCCAACTGTATAGTCCCAAACCATGTGCCTTGTCAAGTGGTCCCCAATCAACTGGTGTGTATTCTGAAAAATGTCCCCAAAAGTTGCCTAAACAAACGCTTGTATTCCAGGGAGAGGGGCAAAAAAAGTAGACCTGTCCACTTAAGACCGATTGGGGACACTTTAGTGGGGGGAAGGAAAACAAATCTGGATTTCTTTGCTTTCACTCAATTTAGAAATGCGATTTTGGACTCGAAGTCTGTGTTGATGTCCATAAATGAATCTCTTGCCATAATTAAATTACGCAAACTTTTCTCATTTGCATAATTTGCATACAATATGTACTAATTGGGCCAAAACCAGGAAATATTATATAATATATTTTTGCTTGTAGTGAATTCAGGAAGATGATCATTAATCATTCATCTAGATCCATGTCTAATGTCCATTTAAAAGTGTCACAATATGAATTATTTCAAAAATAAACTCATAATGCCGACCCTGAATGTTGCGTAATACGTAAACAATGTTTTTATGAGCACCTGCCAACATTCTCAATGGCAAATCCTGGACAAATACACTTCGTGCATATCGGACGAAGTGTACTTCTTTCCAATACGTCGTCCTCCAAGATTTTCTGAAAGATGGACCATAGACTGATGGTGCTATATCAGAATATCTGGACATGGCACGTGAGCACCCTACTGGTAGACTCTGGGTGGACTGCCTGGTTTGTCCTACCTTTATTGCACTGCGTTTACTTTGTGCAGAGAGAGGGGGATACTTCCTCCTACAGCAACACTGCCTCAAGCAGATGGTCCTGTACTTCTTTGCTGCTGGGCACCATAAGTATGCATGGTACATCACCTGGTACCTCAAGATGGTGCAAAATCTTCCACATGAGGCCAAGCAGGATCTTTTAGCTGGGGCTCATGTCTGCCGCCACTCTGACGGTGGAACTGCTATACCTGTTGACCAGTTTGGTGAGCAGACTTACATTAAACAAGGGAAAGGAGAAGGTGGTTTGAAAGGCCTCTCAACCAATGAACAACAAGTTGCAGTGTGGATCAATTCCTTATTTGTTCCCATCTTTCCCAGATAGTGGAAGAAATGTACACAAGTCAGGAAAAGGCAGATAATCCAGAGGAGGAATATGCACATGTGGAAGGAAAGGAGAATCAGAGTTGTGGGAAACATGAGGAGAAAGGTGAGAGACACAGAGAGCTGGATCAATGGGATTGTGTTAAAATCATGGAGGAGTTCAAGAAACACTCTCATCCCTTGAAAGATAATCAGAAAGTCCTGTACAACATTGTGAATGGACAGGTGGCTCAAAACTCTGTGAATGCGTAGAATGCTCTTCAGATTGGTGAACAGCAGAGCCATGACTTTGTAGCGTCTCTTCCAGAAGGCTTCCATAACACTATTGAGAAGAGAGTACCATGGAGGTGATGAAGAAAGCCGTCACTGGCAAGGCAGTTTATGACATGGAGGTCCTTTGCTCGACTCTGAGTCGTAGGCATAGCAGTGTGGCATAGATTTGAAAGATGTCTTTGATCATGAGCTCAGCCCTGTTCCACCATCACTGATCGATGAATATGGTTGCCTGAGATAGGGTGCTCTACCACATTGTCTGGCCTGTGGCAGGTACAATTGGGGACATTGCCTCTAGCATTAAATCACGCCTCAACAAAGCCTACACTGCAGTTGGAACTGATGAGATATTTGTCATCTTTGACCATTAAAGTGATGAGCTGTGATGAAGAGCGCATCAAACAAGATGCAGCTATCATGCCTTCTTTGCACATATGACCTCACTGCTGATAAGATCCTGTTGTGAATAACATGGACTGCATCGTAAACCATGAGGAGGCTGACATCACCCTCATTAGCTACATGCTGCAAGCTGCTGGAGCAGGGGCACATACCATACAAATCTTAAGTGATGACACAGATGTATTTGTCCTGTTAGTGTGCTGGGTTTGGAAGGCCAATGTTCATTCTGCAGTGCAATGGGATGGCACCATCCTGAACATAAATGCCACTGTCAGGGCATTGGGCGAGAAATGCCAGGGTCTCCTGGGGATGCATGCCCTGTCAGGATGTGCTGTATCCTACGCCTGTGGAAAGGGCAAGGTATCTGCCCTGAGAGTACTCCTGGGAAGTGGCATGCCTGGTCTGAATACAGTGCATGGGGAACCTAATGCCACTCACAGTGATCTAAAAGATACAGGTACAGAGTTACACTGTTTGGGATGAAGAAGGCCAAGAGTATGAATACTGTTCACTACCAGGTCTATAGACAGAGGGGGAAAAAACACCAGAGCCTCCAACTGATGCTGCACATAATGCATGCTCATCTCCAGGTTATATTGTGTGTGAGGTTCTAAATTAACTTCTGAGATAAGTGTGAGGTTCTAAATTTACTTAATGAATGTATTGCTGTTTCTAGTATTTGGTGATTTATTATTAGCTAATATCATACATTATGTTAATGGTTGGAATGTCACAATCTACATGTTTTTACCTTTCAAATGAGCATGAGTTGTGAAGAAGAACAGACACTACCATTAGCAGAAAAAAGACAACAGTTCTGAGGCAGTTGATTCACCCTCTTGTCCTGCTACATATCACCCTTTAATTTGCACTTAAGTGAAGATGTTTTATTTTTTGTTAATAAAAAAGTTAAATGGTGCTATTGAAAATTATGCTGTTAATGTTATTTTTTTTACTGATCAATGTTGAGAATTCTTTTTACAGTGTGAACTTGTTTAGTGCTTTGGAGACATACTGTGCTGTCAAAAGACACTTTTATTTTGAAAGCAAGACTGAGAGAGACAGTCTTGCTTTCAAAATGCTCATTTGAACATTTTCATGGTGGATGATTGATGTCCACCACAGGCTGGGTGAATACAACTACGCTTCCACCCCTCCCCCACTAAAATGTCCCCGATTGGGCTTTAAGTGGACAGGTCTACATTTTTACACCAGTCAGCAGCTGGTGTCAATCACTGATTAGAAGGAGAGACACTGAAGTGGAAAATGTTTGTTCAGAGTGAAAAGCAGCAGTGTTGGATGCTGAGAGGATTCTTGAAGATGGATGGATGGATGGATGGATGGATGGATGGAATCAAAGATTGAAGCTGGGAAGACTGGACCTTATCAAGCCATCGAGGGGAATGCCACTGGTGCGATAAGTGTTTCTTTTAGTGTGTCTTTGCTTAATTCTACTGCTGTTGCTTATGTATGATGCTGTTACTTATGTGTTTGCTGCTAATGCTGGAACACATATCACTGCTATAATTTATGATGTTTGATTGAAAACACATATAGGCTTAATACAGTTAATGCTCTTGATGAATGTTTATTTTGTTAATATGACCAGATTATGTGAAAGTACTGTGATAGTACATTGATTCATAACTTAATTTTGAGTGATTGAATTTGATTGTTTGTACATTCCCTCTGTTGGCTAAGCCATGTTTCAAGTTTGGGCAGAAGATTCATATACAATCCCAGAAAAGTTGACACATACTGTATGTGACTACATGGAACTTGTATTTGGGGGAGAGATCGCCCTCTTGTCATCAATGAGTAGGCCTCATGTTACCCAAAGTTGTATTTTAACCACAATCCACATCCATGTCAAACTGTCCCTATTTTAGGCTAATGAACAGTAGTTTAAGTAATGAGTCTAGCTGATAATGTTATTTATACAAAGGAAGAACAAGCATCCAAAGAGCAACATACTATTAGCTCAGCAAGTGTAATGTATTTTGAAAAGTGTCCCCAAAAGTTGCCTAACAAACGCAGCTGCATGTGTGCACATTTTTTCATTTTTTTTGTTGTAAGAGGCTTAGCAGAGTGAGTCAGCAGAACCAAGGACGAGTGTTTTTGATGAATCTAACAGGTTAAAAATGGAGTTTGAAGTTATAATGGGTTTGTATAGGAAGGGGGCGTGTCTGATAAAATGATTATCAAATATCTAAATACTAAATCAAGCAACTTAAAAACGGTCTGGGGGGCTCACAAAGGCCTGAGTAGACGATAAAATGACCCAAAGTTTTTTTGAAAGTGAAATATCCCTTTAAGGGCCATTCCCACTGAGCACTATAACTATAAAGATAACTATAACTATATTGTTCACCATTGTATTTTTTTTTAAAGTTGGTGTGAACACTGCCATCCACTTGACTTAAAAAACAAAATTTGAAACTATACTTTTTATAGTTATAGTTATAGTGCTCAGTGGGACTGGCCCTTTAGAGTGGAGGAGAGAGTATCCCAATTAAAAATGTACTTAGTTCACAGGATTAGAAGTAAGGTAGCACCCAAGTATTTCTGTGATTACTTTAACAAGGTTAGTGATACTCACAGGCATTTCACCTACTGATTTTAAGCCATACAAATTTGACAACAATCTGGGAAAAACATCTTTCATATACTCGGCAGCGTTCAGTGGAAAGATTTACCTTCCAGCCTCAAATTGACCAGTTCCTTTCACAAATTATTGTGAAATTTGCATTAAAGAGATGACTGGCCATTAACATTAATTTTAAATGAAGCACTTCAATGTATTTTTTAAAAGCGCAAAAAGAGGGATTTTGTTTAGTTTGTTTTATTTTTGTGTTTTCTGTTACCGTCTTAGTTTTGTATTGGTTAGGTTTTCTGCTAGCTAATTTCTGCCTGGCAACCGGGACACAGGAAGTCAACAGAAATACATTTTATGATTGCAACTTTTCACACTTTCACTAGGGGGCAATGTAGAGCACACACTCCTGAGGTGGTTTGGGGGCGGGGTTATACACAAAACATACACAAAAACCTTGAAAATAAGGACATTTGGGGACAATTGTAATTTTAAGTGCTAAGGCCCTTTTGGAGCATGGGGAATATGATTACAATTAAATATAAGGATTTCCCTTTGGGGACGGTAAATTTCGTCCCCGATTTTCAAGTGGTCCCCAATCAACTGGTGTGTATTCTGAAAAATGTCCCCAAAAGTTGCCTAAACAAACACACACACACACACACACACACACACACACACACACACACACACACACACACACACACACACACACACACACACACACACACACCATCTGTGTGTGGGGGTACAGTATGTGTGTGATGAATGATTCAAATCACACAAATGGAGCTTCGCTGTAGAGCTCCCGTGCTCCTGCGGTCACCAAATAGACAGCTCCTCATGCATGCATTAATGTGACTCCATCTGACAAAGACAACGCTTACAGTAAATAATGCAGAGACAGAACGCAGCTCGCAGGAGAATGGCCACATATTCCCTGCAAGAGCTGGAAGGAGGTGAAAGACTGAGAGGTCATGTATTATATACGCATGTGAAACATTTCACTGATGGAAGTTCAGCTACAGGTTGACTACTAATAGCACATGACGCATTATGATCAGTAGAAACATATTGCATTGCAATCAGTCACTGCTGTTTATTTGACCATATTTCATTTGACTCCGAGAGTGTACAAATGTGTACGTTTGTACACTGAGTCACGATGGATAAATTAACCCTGGGGATCTGTGGAAATGCATTTGGATTCTGAGACACATTTTCGATCGGTCACGGCTGTTTATTTTTCATCTTTCAGTGATTTGCATATCGTCACGCGGCGCCAAAGCATTTGATGCTGAACTAATGTAAACAGAACGCAGTTTGAGATGACAGTACAAGTGCAGTGGACTGCTGTGTAGATGTGTCTACATGCATATGACACTGTTTGACTGTTAGATGTATCTATGCATATGAAATTGTGTGAATGTAGACAGTGGTGGAAAGTAACATTTACTCAAGTATGTACAATTTTGAGGTATTTTTACTGTACTGGAGTACTTCCAATTTTCAATAATTTTACTTCAACTCCACATCTCAGAGGCAAATATTGTACGTTTACTCCACTATAATTATTTGAAAACTTGAGTTACTAGTTACTACTTGAAAATAGCCGATCTACAAGCTCGCAACGCGTCACAAATATTTTCAAATCATTTTTATACATTTTATACTTTGAAATGGGACCTTCTGCATAATGAGTACTTTTAATTTTGGTACTTTAAGTATTATGTTGATGCGAATACGTTTGCACTTTTACTCAAGTCAATTTTGAATACCGGACTTGTACTTGTAACAGACTATTTCTACAATAGGGTATTGATACTTTTACTGAAGTAAAAAAAAAAAGATTACTTCTTCCATCACTGACTGTAGATGTATGCATAATATATAGTGTGACTGTAGATGTATCTATGCATGTGGAATAGCTTGTGACGCTGCTCGCTGTTTGGAGATGATATGACAGTGTTTACAACACACTTCATTACATAAAACAGCTACGCATTGCTCTTCTCAGGAGAAATGTTAACAGACGTGGGAGAGCTTTTTGTCTACATCTATCTTCCATTCTGTCATGTGGGATTTCACTGGACTGTAATGTCGGGGATGCTTGCCTTTTACCATGTTTCTTTTCTTTTCTTTTTCATGTGCTGAAAATCACTCGGTTCCCCAGAGAACCTGTTTTATGCAATAGTCAGTGGTGGACAGTAACGAAGTACATTTACTTGAGTACTGTACTTAAGTTCTTGAGTAAATGTACTTATTACTTTGCACCACTGCACCTATGGCAGAGAGAGAGAATCCTCATTGATTCACAAATGTTGAAGCCAGCATGGTGCCATTTAAAAAGATGTAATTATAGAGACTCTTTTTCATATAGTAGAGGTTCGAGCCGCTGCGTGGCCCTCACACTTACGTCGCACAGCCGATCCCACCAAGTCTGAGTCATGGTGTTGGGGGCTTTGTCAGAGTACCCGTTGTACCTGTCTGTCTGTGTCACTTTTGTGCCCATATATGGAGATATCTGTATCTGTCAGTCCTTGTCCCTTTTTGCCCATATATGTGGAGTTGGAAGTCGGTCGGTCCAATATATGCACATGATCATATATGGGCACAGCGGTCGGATCTGTGGCTCTGGACAACTGGATCCAGCGGCGGACTGGCCATTTGGCGTACCGGGCAAATGCCCGGTGGGCCGCTGGGCCAGTGGGCCGCTGGGCAAAAAAAAAAAGGTCATTTCTGGGTCGCGCGGCCCAATTATTAGTTACGTTAATGTTTGGGCTGGGATGCTTTCCAGCAGGGGCCTCAGTGCGGCTGCAGAGTTCATGTGCAGGGCTGGGCTGAAACAGTGAAACTCTTCCCCCCCCCCCCCCGTTCGGACCAAAATGCCAGGGCTAAATTTCAGTCCCAGTCCGGCCCTGACCGGATCTCATTATCTGTCAGTGCTCAAGCTGGGCAAGACCTGGGATGTTGGTTGTCTAGGAAGTGAAGAACCTGAAACGGTTGAATTTGACGGAAGTACCGCCCAAGGAAATGACGTTGATGCTTTACAAATCTGTTAACATTCTCCGTGAATGAAACGAGTGTTGTGATTGGTCAAAAGAATATTGTTTCCGGGGGAAACGCGTACGACGGAAATCCTACCCACTCAGGACTTCCTAGACACTCGCTGCTTTAGGTCGTGACCAGGCTCTTCTTTTCGCAGATAAGTGAGGCCTGGGACCGAGGCTAGTCAGTGCTTGTCCCTTTAATGTCCATATAAGGAGCTGACTCATTTGTTTGCGGCTGATGCCATGATGACACATTGAGGTTAGACAACAGACTCCATATTTGGGCGTAGCTACATTAGGAACGCCTTATATGGTTATGGCTCTGTCAGAGTGACGTCAGAGGTCCGCCTGCCCTCTGGCTGGCTAGCCCTCTCATTCGCCAATTGTAATATAGGATAGTATAACTTTTAGATAATGTTATTCCTTATCAGTGTGATAAAAAACACTCATTAAACATCACATTAAAGCTCACGGTTAGTGAATAATTAAACTAATTAATTAGGCTTTAAGAAAACAATTTAAGAATCATTTTGAAATTAACGGTACGTTAATTGTCAGGGAGGCGATCGCACACATCGCTCAAAGGAAACTACAAGCGGAGCACAAGACGAAAGACACCTCTGAATAATTAAAGATAAATAATAGTAAAATTGTTTCACAATCATTAGGCCCACATTTACTGCCCCAGTCTGCTTTTAGTAAGTGTGATTAATCATTAAGTTGGCTCTTCCACAGTCATTTGAAGTGATTAAAATGTCATTATTCAGGGATAAACATAGCGTTTCCAGAGACGTAGTGGAGATAAAGCAAAGAGACTGCGAGGGATTAGCCGCTGTTGGGTGGAAACGTTGTATGTCTTAAACTGTCACGTTTAAAGGAATAGTTCACGCAAAAAAATACTTATTTTCTATCAATTACACCCCCCTGGAAGCATTTTCGGAGACTCTGCCGGTCATCAAATTATTGGCTCAGGAATGCGACAAAAACAAACAAATCTCCATAAATTCAAGGCTACATGGGGTGTGTAATTGATAGAGCCATAAATGTTCAGATCACAGATATATGTATCTTTGCCAGACCCAAGGGGTCGGGCTTACATGAGGCTTTGTATCTGTTTCGTCCATACATGGGCAGGGGTCATTTGTCCTCCGGCCCCAGCCAAAAAAAAGTTTGTGACGTCCCCTTTCGTCATACATGGGCAGGGGCCATTTGTCCTACGGCCCCAGCCAAAAAAAAGTTTGTGACGTCCCCTTTCGTCACAAACTATTCATGACATCATGAACTTCAGTTATAAAGTGGTTTGTAGGTGTGTTACATACTAGGACTTCATTTTGGGTCTGGCAGAACCAGGTCTCCTTTTCTTGTTTTATGAATGCATAGGGTGGATTTTTCTTACCAACTGCATTTTCTTAATCCTTGAAGTGTGCATTTTAAGATTATGCCAGGTAACAGACTGAAATAACATTGTTTAACCCTTTCCTATACATATCCTACCCAAACCCGAAAATGGTAAATATTAAAATAGCATAACTGCTGGAGTAAATAACCTACAGAGACAAATTAAGCCATTTTCGATTTGGACCCAAGGAATTCATTAACGTGGTTATTATTAAGATTCAAGCACATCTTGATTCTATTACAGGACAAAAAACAGAGGCAAAAATGGTCCTATCACATCTATATTTCTATTTGTATGAATACTTAGGGTGCATTTTTTTCTTGCCAACTGTTTGTAGTTTAGCTGGACATAGCAGTGCTCATCCTGGGCATACAGTAGTTTAGCTGGACATAGCAGTGCATGATTCTGAACAACGAGGTTGCCTAAATGAGTGACTTGTGGGTTGGCAAATGCACTGAGGTGCATTTACCACAAGGATGGTGTCAAAGAGGAATCTGTGGTGGGTGCTCAAAAACATAGATACATAATGAGGCAAAGACAACAATTCGGATTTCAAAGTATGAGAGATTTTACTCGAGTATAGGAGACAAAACTTACATGTACACATGCAACGGAAACCCTGTCTGATTCAGCTTATGTCATGGCTGACCCTCCCTCAAGTAGGCCTTCCACAACACACGCCCAGGGTGGGGTGAGCCCAAACTAGTGAAGGTATTGAATTAACTTCAATGGGTACTTTGCATAGTCATGAACCTTTTGGTTAACCCAGATTTAACACTTTCTTCATTAACACATGACACGAGAAGACGGCGAGAATAGGGGATCAAAGTGAGTCCCAATACACATTGTTTGCTACTGTGAATTCATGCTAAAAATCTCTTCTTGTCAGATATATATAATATAGAGAGTTCTCTTAAATGAATAACATTAGAGATTCAAATCACCTTGACCATGGGAATCAGTTATAATATGTTCATAAACTGCGTAGTACTTCAATATTGATATTAAATGGGTTCAGAAATATTTTACTCATCAGAGGTTTGCAGAAACATACAATGTCAATGTTTTCCATGGCGGCCAGGCTGCAACGTAATGATACAAGGACCTGCTTTAGTTAAATGACTAAATGTTTACATAAATCACCTGCTGTAGTGCATGGGTTTCCTTCTGTACACCAGTAACGTTCATAACATTGTATCGATAACCTTCTATAAAGCATGACATTCAGTTGGCTAACTGTGGCCTCCATTCCCACAAAGAAAAAGTAGGCTAGGCCTACATCAATCTGTAGATTAACATTGGAATCAAAGTGTGGGGCTCTTGGAAATTAAGAGGTTAAATTATAATGATACATATTAACACTGAAAGCATCATGGCCTGAAAAGGTATATTTTCTTGTACCTTTAAAAATGAATTTAAATGCAAATTGATTACAGATCCTCAAGGAGAGGCTTCTCGTGTTCCTTAAGACCTTGTCTTTGGCTCAGGAGTTTATAGAGTTTATAGAGTTCCCTCATCATCTCCTGAGTGGTGGACTTAGACCTCACATTACTGTAGCCCTCGTTGGTGATGATATCCACTTCGAGGAGTAGATCCAGGATGGGATCCACCGTGGTCACTTTGTCAATCAGGAAACGCCGGTGTTGGTCGACAAAGTGTTTCTCTGAAGCTAAGAGGAATGAACATTGAGTTGTTGGTGAAACTATGTGAGTGAAAAATGTTTAAACATAAAAAAATTTAAAGCCTTTACATACCTCAGTTACTGAAACATCAGGACATGTGTGTTGTGTAAAGGCCTGTCTCACTTTTTGAAGAATTATCTTTAAAATGTATGGTGCAAATGCGTCAAATTAAACTCATTGGAGTTTGAGTGGAGGTCCATCATTACATAATACAACATACTGTATGTTAACATGAAAGGATTTACATGTGTTTTGTGTATCTATAGACTGTACAGTATAGAGCAGCGCTACTCAACCCGCGGCCCCAACGCAGCGTCTTGGCGGCCCCTCATGGTCAAACCAAAACAAATATATATATATATATATATATATATATATATATATATATATATATATATATATATATATATATATATATATATATATATATATATTGTGTCTGTCTGTCTGTCTGTGTGTTTCTATGTGCAGGGCGTTGCTGAAAATGAGCACTTGTGCTCAGCTACTACCCTGGGTAAATAAAGAACCAAAAAAAAAAAAATATATATATATATATATATTTTTTTTTTGTTTTTGTTTTTTTAAGCACAGGATAAAAATATACATTTCCGTTCAAATATATGGGTTGCTACATTTTTTTTCAAAAACAAACATCAATTGTTACAGGTATAATGCATAGTTTTCTATGCATTTCGTTTTTCAACTTATTTTTTTCGGCTGCGCGCCCGCCCAGGGTAGGTGTCCCTTATTTCAATCTCTGGGAGTTGGCAACCCTAACCTTGCCATACCTTAGCTTTTGCTGAACTGATGCCACTGGACATACACACAAAATAAACAGGTACAGTGAAAAGAATATGATGTCAAAATGTACATTTTCTTATAACAATAACAATGCGTAGTGTGTGTTACAAAATCGAAAAATCCAAAATAGGACCGTCATTTTTAGTTTGCGGCCCCTTGGACTTTTGGTATTTTGCTGAGTGGCCCCTGAGCCATCTTAAGTTGAGTAGCCCTGGCTTAGAGTGACAGAGACTCCACCTAGGACCATTTAGAGAAGGCTTGTATAGCAGCCAATGCCACAGAGGCAGTGCAGTTCCCAGACCCTGAGGACAGTGACACAGCCCAGGAGGAGGCAGAGTATGACGATGATGACGGCACACTGGTCTCAGAGGAAGAAAAGGCTCCTGTGGTTGCAGTCACTCCACTAGTACAGCCTAAGATGAGCACCTTGGAGGAGCTGTTTGCAGAGGAGGAGCAAGAGCTACGCACCATCCAGCCAAACAGGGTGGCCACCACTCAGAGTGTTCGCCAAGAGATTATTCTTTACAGAAACCTACCTCCAGTCTCTATGGCAGAAGACCCTGTCCTGTGGTGGTGGGGAAAGAGAGACACCCTGCCCCTGCTAGCTGAATTGTCTAACAGCTACCTTTGTGTTCAAGCCTCCTCCACCCCCTCAGAGAGGGTGTTCTCCACTGCTGGTGATACCATCAGCCTGGAACGATCCAGGCTCATGCCTGACAAGGCAGACATGCTAATCTTTCTTCAGAAAAACACCTAGAGCTGTGCTTTTATTATTTTCTTTATTTTATTTTATTTAGAGTTCATTTGGAAGGAAGGAATTTATTGTATTGCTGCTGCTTATGTATTATTTTTCTATTGTCATAGTTAAAATTATATTGAAACCAGGGGATCTGTGTATTTTCTGTTTTAAAAAAACAGTAGCATTGTTTATTTAAGGCTTTCTTGTTCAAAATCAAGCAGTAACTCACTGAGTCTAAGAGCTGTCAATATTTTTTGCTTTTTGTTTTGGAAAGCATTTATATGTTATTATTTATTTCCTTTGTTGTTGAATATAAGTCTATTTGTTGGACATTTAAT
The DNA here is from genome assembly GCF_963280865.1 of Gymnoscopelus braueri. Lineage (NCBI taxonomy): Eukaryota > Metazoa > Chordata > Actinopteri > Myctophiformes > Myctophidae > Gymnoscopelus > Gymnoscopelus braueri. Next base: position 1,248,533 of record NC_137620.1, on the reverse strand, counting down.
GCTGCTGATTTCTTTTCAAATGAATGTCAAGAAATATACTGTATATTAGAGATGCGCGGATGGCCTCTCACGTCACCCGAATCCGCATGTACAAATTAATTATCCGCCCGTTATCAGCAATAATTATATTATCCAATAATATAATAATTATATTATCCAATTTAAATATCCGCACCAACCGTTTTGTCAAAATATTATTATTTTCTGGTATTCCCCGTTTTAGTATTAGTTGTGCAATGCGATCACAAAATGCATTGATTTAGCCTATGGAATGTCGGTGCGTCTTTTTTAATTTTTTTAAAACCGGTGCTGCACTGAACATACAGACTCTGTGCGGCATCCAACATACAGGCATCCAACATACATGCGGCATCCAACATACAGAGCGCACTGCTCTGCTGCGCTGAACATACTCGCAGCAGAGCAGCACCGGTTTAAAAAAAAGAAAAAAGACGCACCGACATTCCATAGGCTAAATCAATGCATTTTGTGATCGCATCGCACAGAGGCTGCTCTACACACTCACACAGACACAAGCACGCAGAGATTTAGCTATTTTCACCCAAACCGCGGTTAACTGCGGCAACCGCGGCTAAAACCGCGATCCACGCATCTCTACTGTATATACAGTAGAATTGTTAAGACAAACTCACTGTCACTCACGACAACTGGCCAATAAAAAAAAGGTTCTATTCATAACGTATAGTCGTCTCACGTCTTTCCACAAAATAATAGAAAAGGATCAATAATGGGATCAATAAAAGCTCGGCTCAATAAGCAGGATCGATAAGGTGCTCATTATTAATAAAAATGAATGAGCTCCATACCTAGGGATGAGTAGGCGATATACTGACCTACCCGCGATTTATCAGACCATTCATTGGGCGTAATCATGAGCTACTGACCTACTCGGAGGCAGAGCAGTCCCCACAACATGATTCTGTGCCTATCGGTACATAACTCCAACGGCGCTGAGTATGCTCAAGCGAACGAGTTGCTTGAGCATAGTTGCCGTCCCGAACGTCACAACGTTCGGGACGGCAACTCGCTCGCTTTAGCTCGCTCGGTGGTCCCTCACTTGGTTCCAGTTCGCTTGAGACTGCGCGCCTCCGCCATGGTCCGAAACCAAAACCAAAACCGAAACTGAACTTTTTTAAGTCATCTCCGTCGGTAGGTCATTATGTCTTGATAACACCCAATGAATAGTCTGATAAATCACGGGTAGGTCAGTATGTCGCCTACTTCGCCCATTCAATGGTCTGATAAAAGGTGATAATGTCCCATTCAATGGCTAGCATCCGAATGGGGTGGTTAAATTGCATCTGAACTCAATCATCCTGGTTATTAAATCATGACATCTGAACTCAATCATCCTATTAAATCATGCCATCTGAACTTAATCATCCTGGTTATTAAATCAGGACATCTGAACTCAGTCATCCTGGTTATTAAATCAGGACATCTGAACTCAATCATCCTGGTTATTAAATCATTACATCTGAACTCAATCATCCTGGTTACTAAATCTTTACATCTGAACTCAATCATCCTGGTTATGAAATAGTTACATCTGAACTCAATCATCCTGGTTATGAAATCATTTAAATAGTTACATCTGTATGAATGTGTATTTTTCCTTACCTCAATCTGACAATACTTCGCTGCGAGCTATTATTTGTCAAAATTATTGCCACAGCCCATATAGAACCACAGACAGCAATTATTTTATCCGTTTTAACACTGAAACTATGTGTCAGATTATTAGGCCTACTATTACTAATAATTTAATTTTAATAATATTAAAAAAACACACATATATATATATATATATATATATATACATGTCATGTTATGTTATGTTATGTTATATATCTCTGCTGTTCGGCCGGAACCAGCTAAATCCAAAATGGTAATTGTTCAGGAAATGAAAAACAAAATATCAATTTTTCAGAAAATGAAGAAAACCTTATATTTTTAAAACAAAGCAATACTGCCTCATCAAACTTGGTATTGTGACTTTATATATTATCAGATACTTGCATGTGTCATTATATTATCACCACTTTACCCAATGCAAGTGGAGTTAGGAGGTTTTGTCCATCATTGATAAGAACAGCTGGCAATGGATCTCAAAGCTCACAACACATCACAACACATTGTGAGCTTGGAGATCAGCTATTTATGGTGAGCGCCATCCTCATATACTATAGATCAAGCTGAATTCTGTACTTAAACAACTTTTATTTTAACATGCATTGTAAACAACCATGGATCTAACTGTTACCACTGTTGTTCTTCTACAGTTGATTGCAACAAACAATTCTGCCTCAATACTCAATCATGTATTTAACAAAAGCGATCATGGCACACCAACAATAAATAAATGGCATATAAATACAAAATACATTCATGAAAAATAGAATCTGTCAAATCTGTAGCCTACTGCACTAACAATAACAACCACAGTTGAATTTACCTATCATATACCTATCAACATTTTATTATCACACTGTTGTGTGTTGTGTGTTGCGTGTGTGTGGTGGGTGTTTCTTAGTGCTTTAGATTGTCATAAAAGCTGTGAAAGTCTTTTGGCATGATCTCCTTGAGCTCTTGGAGATGTTTGAAACAAACTCCTGCACACACTCATTCTCTGTCCATTAACATTTAAAAAGAAAACACGAGCAGATGACCTTTGTGAAGACACCCTTCTCCTCTTTACTGGGGTGACATCTATCAAACCTTCCACATACATTCTCTTCTCTTCCCAGTTTATGTTCTCCCAAAAGCATTGACAAATCTTCTCCCTGTCTGCCTCATACAGAGCAGAGCTTCTCGAGAGCCTGAGAGGAGGGGGGAGTTGTTTGTTTTTGACGGACAGTTTGAGGGTCCAATGGAGTTAGGAGTTTTCGTCAGAGGCACTTTTTAATACTTTTCATATGTTATTACAAAATAAATAAAAATTACACAGATGTAGCGTTCAATAGCGTTGATTTATGAAAAAAAATAAAAAATGAAAATGGAGTTAGCTGGTCCCGGCTGGACACTGACGATATGTTAGTTGTTACTAACATAAAGCAAAAAATATCTGCAACTCAGTTTTATACAATATAGCCTATGTAGTGGGGGTCCCTGCTTGACCTCTCTCTCTCTCAGCTAAATGGTCCTTGACCTGAAAAACGTTGAAGACCCTGGCCTGTATTATTATATTATTATGAATATAATCCAGGATTATGCCATTTTTAGCCTGTGGTAAAGTGCATTAATCTGTGGGACTATTTGCCTCTATTGAGATGAATGAGAGAGTCCAGGCATTACTTCTACTTTGTTACTTTATTTAAAGAGAGTAAAGAGTTAACATCACATGGCAGCTTCAGCAGGACAAGAGACAGAGTTCAACTCAGAATAGATATTTATACCCAGTGTGTGAGCACATGCATGCTGTTTTCTATAGGCTTGTGCACGAGGTGTGTGTGTTGAGATCCAGATGTCTAAACAGTGTGTATCCTAGGTGTGTGTGTGTGTGTGGGCATGCAAGGATGTGCTTCAATGTGCACGTATGTGTGTGCCTTACAAGTACTGAGACTGTGTGTGTGTGTGTTGTGTGTGTGTGTGTGTGTGTGTGTGTGTGTGTGTGTGTGTGTGTGTGTGTGTGTGTGTGTGTGTGTGTGTGTGTGTGTGTGTGTGTGTGTGTGTGTGTGTGTGTGTGTGTAAATGTGTGTGTGTGCTAAATTAAGTTTGGGTGGGTGTGTGTGAGTCCATTGTACATCAGTTAGGTAAGACAATATAGTTGTCAGCTAAGGTCAGAAGACCCATGGGAACTGGACATCTGGACACCCTAAGGAATGCCTTTTATTTCTGCAACTAATCTAGAATCTCTACTTACTCAGCTAGAATCAGTTATAAGGTTGACCACAGTAGGCCTTCATTAGTAATGTGCATGGTTACATTGTAGAGTGAGTGCATTACAATATGGGTACTGGTATATTAGTGTATACTAGTATATGATATTATGTATGGATACATGTATGTAAGTACAAAGACTATGTGCTGTTTAGATCAATGTTGCATCATTGACCATCAGAGCTTCCTGTGCATGTGTTCAGTGGGGGATGGGTTTTCGAGGCCTGTTCTTTGTGTGGTTCAAACCAGGCCCTGTGAGTCCTTAATGTGTGTTCATCTTAGGTATTTCTGGAACTATGCTATTTTAATATACCACAAGCCATAATGTTTTAAAAACATAGCAGACCTACAAGCTCACAATGAGTCGCATCCACGACGCGTTGTGAGTTTGTATGTCTGCTGTTTTAGGCACGGGACACTGTCGTGCTGCAAAGTATAAATTAGGCTCTAGCCCCGAGTGAACAGCAGCAGGAGCAGAGAGAGAAAAGCTGCATCAACAGTGAAAAGTTGAGAAACAGTGAAAAATACTTTATTTTAAACACAAGTAGGACCCAGCAACGTTGTTGTTGTAGTTAATACAGCGCAGAAGCTTTCTTTAATTACAAAATAATCTCAATCAATTGCATCGGAGAGAGAGAGAGAGAGAGAGAGAGAGTGTGTGTGTGTGTGTGTGTGTGTGTGTGTGTGTGTGTGTGTGTGTGTGTGTGTGTGTGTGTGTGTGTGTGTGTGTGTGCGCGCGTGTGCGTGCACGTGCACGTGCACGTGCACGTGCGTGTGTGTCTATTCCTCCATTCTACTTACTCATCACACAGAGACACAGAGCCTTTAATCCAGAACCCAGGATAGAGTGGTTCAGTGAATGTGTTCTGAAAGGTGTGAAGGAGTGTCAGTGTGTTAGAGGACACTGTGTAGAAGGACAGAGTTCCAGCAGGCCAGTCTAGATACACTGCTACTCTTTAGACACTGTCCTCACTGTCCTCACTGTCCTCATTGTCCTCACTGTCGTCCCTCAACCCCTCTATCGCTAATGCCTCCTCTAACGCCTCCTTTCTTGAATACTCTGCCTGCCTGTCCTCACTGTCCTCACTGTCCTCACTGTCCTCACTGTCCTCACTGTCCTCCCTGTCCTCCCTCTCCCTGTCCAACCTCTTCTGCTTGTCATCACCGTCCTCACTGTCTTCCCGGTCCTCCAACTCCCTGTCATCACTGTCCTCACTGTCCTCCGTCTCCCTCTGCCAGTACCCAGTACACAGAACCTGTGGCTGTCCATCAAACCTGTTAGGATGATCGCGCACTGATGACGCGGGGGAGAGCATACGCCCCCAGCGCCCACAGCGTCCCCGGCGGAAATCAAACCCAGGACCTATTGTCTTTGTCCCCGCCCACTCAACCTGTGAGGTCATTACGGAGCGACAGGTTGCAGCTAGAGGTCAGCTCATGTTGTGTAGCGTTGTGATTGTGTGCACGCACTTAACACTAAATCAATCAAAAGGCTTCAAAAAGCAGCACACAATTGGGGAAATCCTTATGAAACCCTCTGCTATAATTAGGAGCTGGATGCAGTGCCCCTGTCTGATAACACCATTGGCAGGTGCATCACACATGGCACAGGGCATAAAGTGTCAACTGACTGACAGAGTGAAGAAATCGAAATATGCTTTGCAGGTAGATGAATAACCCTTGTATTAGTGGCTCACAAAACAAGTAAAAAAAAGTTTACACACTGCATTATTCACTGAGAGGCTCTTGCAAGAAAAACGCTCAACCCAGAGCTTAAAAGTATTCTTGACACTGCGACGGAAATCACGTCCACTCAACACCAGGCGTTTTTCAACTCTCTGCAACAAACTAGACTGGGAGCATGAGGGCCTGCTGTTCCATACTGATGTTGAGATGGCTGTCCAGGGGAAATGTTCTCACCCGCCTGTATGAGCTGCTTATTTCTGATGGACAAAGCACCAGAGCTGGCTGAGCACCTGCCTGAACCTGAATGGGTATTAAGGCTGGTGTATTTACCTTGCATATTTGATAAACTGAAGGGACTTAATCTGACCTTGCAAGGTGACAACACTAGCATCCTGTCCATGAATGATAAAATCCATGCATTCACAAGGAAAGTCGAACACTGGATTGACAGCTGCACCAGAACAATATGACTGGGTACTGTAAACTTGATTGATTGAATTCTGATTGAATCTGTTACCAAGATTATTTACAGCACGAGTACACTCAAAAGTTATGCTAATTATAATACAATTTACACAATATGTTGTTTCAATTGGGGTTCGTTGTACTTAATGGTTAATAAAGTAAATACATTACTTATATACTGTAAATAATATGGTTGTTATCTGTGTTCTTTTTGTTTTGTTTGTGTCATTATGCCGATGTGTTGAATAGCCCTAGGCTTAATAAATGAGTACATGTGCGCACGAATGCCCACCAAACATGTATGTTTGTGTGCATAAATTACCTCCGGGGTTAGTGGGGGTCGCGAGTCAATGGCAGCATTATTGTGGGGGTAGGGGGCTATTTGGGAACCCAGAAGGAAAAAGGAGGGGACCAAGGATAGAGTACTGGGGGTCCGCGGTCAGAAAGACAGACAGACAGACAGACAGACAGACAGACAGACAGACAGACAGACAGACAGACAGACAGACAGACAGACTTGTGTCCAGTCTTACTTTGTCCTCTTGTGGTTTGACTGGGTGTCTTCAGTCCAGGTGTGGTTTTTCTGTGTGTCTTCAGTCCAGGTGTGGTTTGACTGGGTGTCTTCAGTCCAGGTGTGATTCTGGATCTCTTTCCACACTGGGGACAGCCATTGTGTCCTGTTGGAGCAGACTGGTCCCGGTATGAGGTGATGCACTGTCTGCAGAACCAGTGTCCACAGCTGGTAGAGACTGGATCTATCAGAACCTCCCCACACACTGAACTCCTGGACGCCTGCTCAGTCACAACACAACAACTCCTCTTCCTCTCTCTGTGGAGATGATGAACATTTATTATGAGTGTATTTTAGACTTATAACTCTAGACAGATATTACATAGATAGGACATGCAAACATGCAGTCAGTCTGTATAGTGCAGCGTCACCACTGAACAACACATTGTGATTTGCAGACAATTGGACTCGAGTCATAGTGACTCGACTCGAGTCTGACTCGAGTCGCATATTTGACGACTTGCGACTCGACTCGGACTTTGAAGGTAAAGACTTGCAACTCGACTCGGACTTGGAAGGTAAAAGACCAACGAGACTTGAGACTCGACTCGGACTTGCTAGCCAATGACTCCCGACTCGACTCGACTTGAGACAAGATGACTCTAATGACTCGTTTAGTTTTTTCCCCTATGAATGATCTGTGTGTGAAATGCGCTCTTTCTTTATACAAACCCATGCTCACTCTACCGCAAATGCCTCTCTCTCTTTATACAACCCCATGCTCACTCTACCGCAAATGTGCTCTCTCTCTTTATATAAACCCATGCTCACTCTACCGCAAATGCGCTATCTCTCTTTATACAACCCCATGCTCACTCTACCGCAAATGTGCTCTCTCTCTTTATATAAACCCATGCTCACTCTACCGCAAATGCGCTATCTCTCTTTATACAAACCCATGCTCACTCTACCACAAACGCCACCACCACTCCCAGCGGGGTCATTTTGATTCTATGACGGCTGCCGTCTAGTTATCATCAGTGCCAGTGTTGTGAGGAAAAACAAGCAACCAGGTCTAGGAAAACCAGCCCAAAAGAAGCGAGTCAAGCGACTATGGGCCACATGAGCACTCTAACATATACATCAGCTATTTGAAAATAGCAGATCTACAAGCTCACAACGCCTCCCGATGCAACTAGTCGTTCGTGTTTTGTTTATGACCCCAGCCACCCCAACAACAACAGTAGCACCAGCCAGCGAGATATACGTACTTGTAAACATGAAAGTCACTCACCACTGTCGAATTTACTTTATCCATGGTAACAGCAATAAAGTCTTAGTCCGTTTTTTGGTGCGCAATGTGGTATCTGAAAACCACAGACTTAAAGGTTTCTATTGCTTTTGTAGTTGCCAACAACGCCATATTGCAGATAAGTTTGTTGTCCCAGAGATGAGAATGAGTGGTTGTAGAATGAATGGAGTCATCACTAGTCAGTGAGGTATCTTTGCATCCGATTTATTGCATAAGTACAAAACAGTACAAAACAGCTTCCATGGACCCTGAGGTCTTCTCAGCAGCCTGCCGGCTACTGAGTGTCACACACACACTACAAGCTTACATGTCATATTCTTTATAGCAGTGGTCACATTTTGAATAAGTGGGTGGGGGTCAGCCTCCAAAAGTTAGACCCCCCCAGACAAACAATAGATCACCCTCTGAGTTCCCTGATTCGATTTGCACCTGTATGAAGCAGGAAAGGGGATGGAGACAGATGCATAGACCTCTGTCTCCCAGCTAAACAACAAAGAGAATGTTAATTGTAACCCCCAACCAGCTCAGACCAAAAGGCACCTCTGAATACACTCTTGTGTCTGACTGTAGGTACTTGTAGAGTGAATATATGACCTAGATTTGTGAAGTTAAATAATGCTAGGATGTTATGTTATTAAATATACTACAATACCCCCCATGAGAGACATGAAACGTCTCTCACAAACACGTATATTTCAAAAGAACCACAAAGAACCGCCCCCCATGAAAAGCGACCGGAACACCAACCAGGAAAAAAATAAAACATTCAGGAAGACCAAAACAGCAAACAACATCATACAGAACAATGCACATACAAAAACCAGGATTACATAGTACAGCGACACGGTGAACTACATCAAATAGACAGAAAACCCATCCCAACGCCAGCACTCTTGTACACTGTCATGAACTGGCTCACATCATGACAAAAAGGGAGACGACACACAGGATTAAACTTAACGTTCTTTTATTTATAGCTAAAAAAGGTGCATAAAGTATGAGATGTGAATAATCAGTGATATCAGTAGTGTAAAAGGTGTATGGATGTATGAGCATGTATGAGCATGTATTGTATGTGCGGATGCAAAAGCAACTGAAACCAAACCAAACAAATCCAAGCACTGCTGCCTGTGTGGGAGAGAGAGAGAGAATGATCTCAGCCAGCCTGCTTTTATACCCAAGGGAATGATTGGGACCAGGTGTGTCTCATTCCCAGGACACACCCCAGCAGGCTGGCCCTCTCCTCCTACACAGGGATAGAGAATACCATTAGAATCACAGCCACCACTACACACATATTAGGATGGGTCATCACACCCCCCCCCATAAGACAGGAGACCAACCAGGTACTCCGTAACATTTAATTCAACTTTACAGTTCTCCTCAATCATACTAATACCTGACCCATCCATCCAACCACCCACTCACCCCCTCAGTCACCTGTAGAAACAGTATTAAGAGTGATAAGTGACAGTGTAATTAGATGGATACTGGCACAAAAATATAGGTTAACTGTATTTGGCAGTTTTACATTTTCAACAGCACAGCCTTATCTGACCAAATAACTTTACCTTGACTTCAGAATATCAGTAAAAGGTACCACAACAGCACAACCTACTTGGTCTACGGCAATCTTCCATGCGTGGTAAAGGGAACGACTCAGGTTTTGTAACACTGTTGACTTTTAAGTCTGTGTAAGGTCGAAAAGTGGGCTTTTTAACCAAAAGACACACAGAGTCCCAACTGCAATTTGAAGGTTCTGCCAAATTGGTATCTAGCATGTACCTAACCTCCTTATCCAGTTGAGCTCGTGTTTCATCTCCAATATCAATATCGTGCTCTATCAGATGTGTCTGCGATGGTGTGTTTGAAAATAGCAAAGCACAGCTATTAACCATAGAAACCAACTCCTTCCTTTTTGTCTCCTCCAAATTTCCAAGTACTTTGGGTAAAGCTTTTAGTGCCTCAGAGCTGTTTACCCGTACTTGTAACACATTCTCATCTGCCGGCCAATCTCCCCCTCCATTAACCTCCCCCGCCGAAGAACCGCCCACCGTGCCTGTGCACAATGAAGGCTCAACGTAAGGGACGTCACCGGAGCTTTGGGACGCCGACACACGAGAACCGTATGGTTTCACCAGATTCACATGACACAGCCTAGACTTTCCTTTAGGCCACACTTTATCCCCTGCCAAATCATTACCAAGGATTATGTCAACCCCTTCTACTGGTAACTCAGGACGCACTCCTACCACCACCTCCCCACTAACCAACCCACAGACTATGGTCATTCTATGGAGGGGTACGGGAATGATCTGCATACCCATACCTCGCATTAAAATGCAATCGCCCGTCTCTGAAACTGAGGACAATGGAATTACACCCTGACGGATAAACGTATGTAATGCACCTGTATCTCTCAAGATGTTAACTCTAACTGCCTTTTTACCAGGCAGTGCTACATAACCCTCTGAAAGAAATGCTGAATACTCAGCCTTAGAGTCACACCCAGTGGGACACCTGATGTCCGAAACACCTTCCGTTTTAACAATTAGCTGCGGTGAGGGAATTTGTGCAGCCAAAGCGGCCGGTTTGATTGGTGCCCCACTTAACATCTTCTCTCTAGCTTTGAGAGCAAAACACTCCTTTTTCCAATGCCCACTTTGATGGCAAAAATGACAATTAGGGTCATCCTGTTTCCCTGAACTATGTTCAACTTTGGAAAAACTTGAATCCCCCTGCCCCCCAAACCGTTTTTCCGTACGCACTGGACCACCGGTCTGATGCGTGTAGTCACCACCAACTACCTTTTTGTGTGTTAAACAGTATTCATCCGCCAAGATGGCTGCTTCTTGGGGTGTTTTAACTTTTCTCTCAGTTATATAGGTAGCGATATTAGCGGGTACACAGTTTTTTAATTGTTCCAGCGTTAGCAAATCACAAAGCTCTTTGAAACTTTTAACCTCTGACGCTACACACCATCGGTTAAACTGGACCAACATCTCTCTCACAAATTCCACATACGTTTGATCTTCATTTCTCCTCCAATTCCTAAAACGTTGTCGATAAGCTTCTGGTACCAATTCAAATGCCCGCAACACTGTACTTTTAACCACTTCATATTTTTGACTGTCTGTTACTGTTAAAGAAGCATAGGCCTCCTGGGCCTTACCTGTGAGAACACATTGGAGTAGTAGAGTGCGCTCACTATCAGACCAGCCCCTGGCGTCTGCCACACGCTCAAACAGGGAAAAGAACAAATCCGGATCACTCTCTGCAAACTTGGGAAGTAATTTCAAGTTAGACCCAACATTAAATTGCTTCGTTTCATGAACACTCAATTTGAATTTCTCCTGCTCCAATTCCAACTTTAGCAATTCAGTCTTTTGTTTCATCCTTTCAATTTCTTTCTCGTGTTCAAGTTTAATTTCAAGCAATTCCTTTTGCTGTTCAAAGCTTAACTGCATAGAAGAAAATGAAAACGTTTTACCAACTTCTACCTCATCGTCCGATAGGACCTCCTCCTCTGGTAACACGGCCTGTGACACCAAGCTGTCCATCAGAAATATCTTGACCCTATACTTTAACCGCTTGTCACGGATCTCAATTTTGTAGTGTTCTGCTATTTTTAACAGTTGCTCTTTTGTGCATTTATCCAGTACATCCACAGAGGGAGCCTGAATAAACTCCTCGACCAAACTCATTTTGTCCTTAAAAAAAAACTAAACATGCAAAGGTTTCAACCAAAAAGTGGAAAAATACCCCGGAGCCCAACTCCCCTATCTAACCTGCCTACCACAAACTGACTCACTCGCTCAACCCTAGTCTTCAGTGGCCCTCCCGAGTCCCCCATTCCGACAAGGCATCTCAGTGGTACCACCCCATCCCATCTTTTGTGGAACACAGTCTAAACCTTAAAAAAAAAACAGTGATTCCCATATGGAGAACCACTGTTGAAATCTACCGGGAGTTGGAACCCCAAAGACTAAACCACTCACAAAATCCAAAAACCTGCACGTAAAAAAAAAAAAAATGTTCCTACTGCTCTCTCCCCCCCAACCAAAATACAAAACCTATGTGTCTCTCCCAAAACAATTTTCAAACTAAGAACAAAAGCGAACAAGCAAAGCCTAAGTTTACCAAATGAATTGTGTGATATCAAACATAAGTTGTATATTATCACTAATTTAGGCTAAAAAGTGACGAGCCCCCATCTTGTCATGAACTGGCTCACATCATGACAAAAAGGGAGACGACACACAGGATTAAACTTAACGTTCTTTTATTTATAGCTAAAAAAGGTGCATAAAGTATGAGATGTGAATAATCAGTGATATCAGTAGTGTAAAAGGTGTATGGATGTATGAGCATGTATGAGCATGTATTGTATGTGCGGATGCAAAAGCAACTGAAACCAAACCAAACAAATCCAAGCACTGCTGCCTGTGTGGGAGAGAGAGAGAGAATGATCTCAGCCAGCCTGCTTTTATACCCAAGGGAATGATTGGGACCAGGTGTGTCTCATTCCCAGGACACACCCCAGCAGGCTGGCCCTCTCCTCCTACACAGGGATAGAGAATACCATATTAGAATCACAGCCACCACTACACACATATTAGGATGGGTCATCACATACACTCTGTACCCTGTGCCCAGCCCAGCAGCCTTGGGACAGTCAATCCTATTAGGTATTCCCCAATTCCAATTAGCGTGCAGGATCCTCCTGTTAACCTTCAAACTCTGGGAAAAATGTTATACACAATGTGAAGTAGCAATATGTAAGGTGACTTATTATCTCCAAAATCACACCCCCGCAAAATAGGCACTTGAGCCCCAAAGTCGCGTGATTGTGTCCGATGGAGCTGCATTCTTATTGTAAGATCACTTAGTATCCCCCAACCATTAAAATAGGCCCGTTCAGCCCCCAAGTTACATGATTGTGGATAATGGAATTGTTATTGTAAGGTGACTTAAACTTTCAGCGCATCAATCTCTTACATCAATCTCAGCCGCCGACTCAACGAAAATAAAAAAATCCACATTTAATCCCAGAGACCAGAAAGTGTAAAAACACCCTCACAGCACTTCTCCATGGCAGCCATCGCTCCACAGGTTAAATCACCCATATCACAAAAATGTAACCCCAGGTCCCACATGCGCAGCGCTCCGCTCGATAATGTCACTCTCGCAGTCCCCCCAATGTCATCTTCTCACCCCAGCCGTGTTGCCCAGTCAACAGATAGCTGTATTTTCACAACAGAGCGCTCCACGGGCGATCGCAGGCGACAAGTTGTGCATCCAGACGAGTTGTACAGCCATCCTAGACCTAGTCATGACGTCCCCTCCTTGTAGATCCTCGAAAAGTTGTCGTCATGTCGTGCCGATGTCCATGATCACCTACACAGTGGACCCCCCACGTCTTAGGAAGAGAACGTGATCCGTACACCCACCGCAAGGCAAAAACTCAGACATCACCGCCCGCCGCCGCATGTCCTTCCGACGCCTGGCTCAGTATCCCTGGAGACTTGCGCCCCCAAAAAAACAAACCAACGCGACTGCCGACTTTGACGCCATAATGTGGTATCTGAAAACCACAGACTTAAAGGTTTCTATTGCTTTTGTAGTTGCCAACAACGCCATATTGCAGATAAGTTTGTTGTCCCAGAGATGAGAATGAGTGGTTGTAGAATGAATGGAGTCATCACTAGTCAGTGAGGTATCTTTGCATCCGATTTATTGCATAAGTACAAAACAGTACAAAACAGCTTCCATGGACCCTGAGGTCTTCTCAGCAGCCTGCCGGCTACTGAGTGTCACACACACACTACAAGCTTACATGTCATATTCTTTATAGCAGTGGTCACATTTTGAATAAGTGGGTGGGGGTCAGCCTCCAAAAGTTAGACCCCCCCAGACAAACAATAGATCACCCTCTGAGTTCCCTGATTCGATTTGCACCTGTATGAAGCAGGAAAGGGGATGGAGACAGATGCATAGACCTCTGTCTCCCAGCTAAACAACAAAGAGAATGTTAATTGTAACCCCCAACCAGCTCAGACCAAAAGGCACCTCTGAATACACTCTTGTGTCTGACTGTAGGTACTTGTAGAGTGAATATATGACCTAGATTTGTGAAGTTAAATAATGCTAGGATGTTATGTTATTAAATATTCTGAAGTATATTCCTGGTCGAGAGAGTGGCTGTATTCAGTCTCCTGGAGAAGGGTTCAATAATGGAGGATCCGGTTCAAGGTTTTCAGTTAGGTATCATCTTTATTCCACCCAACAGGCAGACTGCCGGGTTTAAGGTCTGATTCAGCAGCGCCCAGTCATTACATACAAACACACTAATTATACTGTCCCAAATCTGGCTCACATGGGAGGGTCAAAGAGTTAAGTCCCGCCCTTACTCCCTTTGTCAGCCAATCTCAACACAATACATGATACTGGGGAGTCGTGGCCGAACCCCCACAGACATCCTGATTTGCATGTCTTTACAGTGTACAAATTTGTCTTATGTCCAATTATCAAACTTTACTTTTGCACAAAACCTTGTTTAGTAATCCTTGTTCAACATCTCTTAAGCTTTATATTAAGACCACACACATTATACATTCACCTTGTATGAGTGATTTAGACAGAAAGAGATGATTAAATAGCTTGACCTTATTCCTTAGATTCAAGAAGAGAAGTTACGTACAGTTAGCTGGTTTCTCCTCCAACCACTTTTCACCAAGGTTCATTCTTGTGTATTTACTACAAAATAAGCATTCAGTGTGAAATCAGAATATTTACAAGACTTCAATCTGAGTCTGCATGACTTCACTTTTACCACACTTCCTGGGGACAGAGGGAGACAACAGATGTTTTCACTTCGGCCCCCATCCTTACATAAAGACAATAGTATTGAAATCAGCCTACTAACTAACAAAGGACTTGGCTCAGTGACTTGTTTTTAGTTCACACTTAAAGCTAGGAGCTTCTGCTCCAGGACAAAGACCAGGATCTTAAAGTGTTGACTGATCAACACATCAATAGCAGAGACATGCATCTCGTACTCAAATCTAGGGGGTTTCCTATGTAACTGCATTATGATCAGGGGAACAAAAAAGGTTTAGGTGTTGGGGGAATGCAAAATGGATCGCCTCTCAGCCTCAGCCTGCATAACAGATGGGGGATGTCCCCAGTTATTTTCACCTTCAAGCACTGCCAACTGCAAACTCAGAATCACCTATTATTGTATCACAATATGAAATGAAATTACTTATATCGAACACCATGCTTATGTTTGAAACGATACTACAGCAACACAACCCTCGTTTAAGTGAATTGCTTTCACCTGCTGCTGCTGTGCAGAGTGTGCGCTACAGGGCATATCTCCGCCAAGTAGTCCGTGAGCCAGGACCCCAAAAATGGGGGAGATCATTACCATCTGGGGTGATTAATTCTCATAGTGATTTTTGGGTAGGTATACACCCCTAGAGCTAGGAAAAATGTGATAGCCTTGCATCGGTGGTAGCTATCTGTGTGTTATCACTCCTTTTATAACCACAAGCCAAAACACAGTTTTCAAAATCCGAATGAAGCATTCTACTTCAAACTGATGGTTCTCTCTTATTATTGACCCTCTCTCTCTGAAAAATGGTTGGGATAAAGCTCAGACTATATATTGTCCAGAAAGGTTGTTAATATCTAGAATATTTTTCTGTTACAGGCAGTGACAACATAGTGACTATATTTGACCAATGTACTTTGGTTTTAATGAAAGATGGAACACAAAGGGTTCCTTTGTAAATTACCTAAGATTTAAAACCATGTTTACATACATAGATTCTAAGGAAATGTATTATGAAATTCAATAAACAGAATATAGTGCAATGGGTAAGAAAATATCCAAAATGGCCACTAAACACACGCCTGGCAATTTTTTACTTTTAATCCGCTTGTCTTAGAATACCTCTGTTTAATACCTCTTTTTTAGGGTTTTCATATGTAGAATCCATTCCTGATGTTATTTTTTTAATATCAGGTCAATCATGTCAAAGGTCAGGTCAAGGTTAAAATTGACCTCTGGGAGAACAACAAATGGAAACAACTTGATGAACATTCATGGTTCACTATTCATGATTTTGTTTTGTGAAAAGTGGCATTAACATGTCACAAGAATTGGTATTCATAATAACATGAATGTAAAATGATATAATCTAATGTCAAATATGTATCTTTTGCAACTACATCTGTATTCTCCAACCCACATCCTGTTCTACCTCATCCTTACAAGTATCCTCCTTATTAACATCACTCCTCATCTGTAGCTTGAACATATCATCAGTAACCATCTTCACCAGAGCAGTTACAGTACATCAGTGATGTACTTCTCACTCTCTGTGCCCTAAATTGATATTGCACCATGTCACATAGCTCTGACGGTGGGGTCACCCTTAGCAATGACAGGAACAAGAATATCCTAGATCTCCTATCCAAATTTTGTGACATCAAACGACTTGTCAGGTGGGGCTTGGTGGTCTGCCACTTTCCACAACATCACTTGTAAATAAATGAGCCCACATGTGGTGCAACAGGTTGGTCGGTGTTGGAGGAAGGGCCATTGACTTGTGGCACCCACCTCACCCAGCACATCAGGGTAGCCTGGGAAGTTCCCTGCCAGCAAAGTGTAGTGTGCTCTGATCTTGCCTTTGTCATACATATAAGACTGTCCCATCCCAATGCTCCATCTATACTTTACACTGTAGGTCCACCTGATACACCCCAATACACAGCATACAACAGGACAAGAACATCAGTGTAATCACTGAGCATGTGTATCACACCCTTTCCAGAGATGGCTGCATCAGGGATATAGGAACTCATGGTGATGTCTGCCTCATCATGACTAAATGCAGTATCTATCGTCAGCACTGAAGGTGTACAACATGCTCAACGGCTTCTGCTTAATGTTCTTACTCTTCATGATGACATCTCATGTGGGTAAAGGACAGTACTATTCACAACAGCATGGGGGCAAATTAGCCAAGGATGGGATTGAAGAGATGATCTTTCTGTGTGTGAGGAATCCTACACCCCAATATTTTATGACCAAGACACACCAGTGCTTCAACTCTCCCTCTGTTTCTGCACATTTTGGGGAAGGCTTCAGTCCACTCCACTCACATGCATCATGACAGCATCTTTCCTGATCGTTATGGCAGTCTGCTCCCCAGACTGGTCAGCAGAGACAGTGATCCAGAATCCATCATGGTGCCGACAGACAAGGTCTAGCTTAGCCTCTATGCTATGGCATGGAGCACATGCATCTTCAGCAGGCACTGGGTTAGATATCAAGCACACTGCACATGGCCAGCATGGAAGAAGTGCTTCAGTCATGTGCTTCATGAGAGAAAAGGTGAAGTTAATGTCAATGTGTCTCCCTGCGCATTCAAACTGGTGGATGTGAAGTGTAGGAAGAAGTTGTCTACCCACTGTCAGCCAGTAGGATGGAGATGTGCAGTGTCCAGGTAGGCTACTGCTGTATCTGTTCAAATGTCTTTGGCCAAGTTGATAGAAACCACTTCAGAGTGCTGCTGATACACTCAGGACTGACCACTGAACTTGCCTGTCATGTTCTGCAACCACATGCATTTCCACTTCCAGTGCTGAACCTTGCATCAGTTTTGCAATGCAGCTGAAGAATATAAGATGCTTATATACCTGCAAGGTGTCAACAAACGGCTCCATGTCAATTGTGAGGTGAATAGGGCCTGCTGTACAACCAGTGACCATATCTGCTGCCTGCTTGGACACCTGGTTGGACGATAAGGTGTGAGAGAGACCTTGACCTGACCTTTAGCACATAGGCCAAAGACTGACCAGCAAGTCAAAATATAACATTAGAAATAGATTCTACACCTATGAATGCCCCGGGGACAGGTCCCCACTTAGAAACACCCCCACTTAGAAACACCGCCACTTAGAAACACCCCCACTTAGAAACATCCCCACTTAGAAACACGGACCCCCCCACACTTCGAAACACGGACCCACCCCCACTTAGAAACATCCCCACTTAGAAACACGGACCCCCCCACACTTCGAAACACGGACCCACCCCCACTTAGAAACATCCCCACTTAGAAACACGGACCCCCCCACACTTAGAAACACGGACCCCCCCATCATGCTACTTTGTTACAATTATTATTATTATTAGTATTATTATTATTATTATTATTATTATTATTACCCTTATTATTATTAGTATTATTATTATTATCATCATTATCATTGTTATTGTTATTATTATGTCATGCTATTTTATTATTAATATATATTATTATTATTATTACCCTTATGACTATTATTATTATTGTCTCCGCCGAAGGTGGAGAATATGTTTTCGCTTTGTGTGAGCAAACATTGTTAGCCAAGCTAACATTGGGCAAGCTCCACGTGACACGTGTCAATTTGTTGACACCAATGCCTCTGATTGGCTAGAGGGACGCGTGACGAAATAAAATTCTATAAATAGGTGTGTCACTTCAAAAAGCCCATACTTTTTGAAGTGAGGTAAAACAGGATCAATCAGACTTGATTGGAACAGTACCTTCAGTAAGTCCAAGTCACCCGTCTGTGCGTGTGTGTTTCCCTCTGAGAACACCTAACATTGGTCAAGCAAAGGCGCAGAAGGCCAAAGCTAAGAAAGCATACTCATCTACAATTGTAAAGTAGAAGAGGACTAGAGTTGAAATGATCCCACAACAAAGCCGAACTCTTAATACGTGTCAATATGTTGACATCAATGTCTCTGATTGGCTAGAGGGACGCATGACGAAATACAATCCTATAATAAAAAGGTGTGTCACTTCAGGGGGCACGGTGGCGCAGTCGGTAGCGCTGTCGCCTCACAGCTAGAAGGTCCTGGGTTCGATTCCCGCCGGGGACGCTGTGGGCACTGGGGGCGTGTCTTCTCCTCCGCGTCATCAGCGCCCATACCCTAGGTGGGGTTGGCGAAAGGGCCTACTCTGTGTGGAGTTTGCATGTTCTCCCCGTGTCTCCTAGGGTAGTTAATACCCTCACAAAAACTTGTAGTAATCCTGGTCACTATACCGCCTCCCCCATGACAGCCGGGGCGCCTGATGGAGGGGAAGGGAACTGGTTGGAATAACGTGTTCCTTCCACGCGCTACGTCCAACCAGGGAAACTCCCCCCTGTCAGGTGACAAGAAGGTCAGTTGGCTCTCATGCCTGAAGGAAGCATGAGCTCGGCCCTGGCCTCCCTACTGTGGGGTGACAGGTGTAATACTGGTGTAGGGCTGGTGTAGTGCCCAGGATCACTTAGGAAATTGGCACCGGGTGAAAAAAATGGGTTACAAAAATCGCGGGATAAAAATAATAAAAAAAAAAAAAAGGTGTGTCACTTCAAAAAGCCGTTTACGTTTTTGAAGCGAGGTAAGACAGGATCAATCAGTCTTGATTGGAACAGTATCTTCTAGTCCAAATCACCCGTCCGTGCGTGTGTGTGTCCCTTTGAGAACACCTGACATTGGTCAAGCAAAGGCGCAGAAGGCCAAAGCTAAGAAAGCATACCCATCTACAACAGTAACACAGAAGAGGACTAGAGTTGAATTGATCCCACAACAAGACCGAAATCTTAATACGTATTAATATGTTGACACCAATGCCTTTGATTGGCTAGAGGAATGCATGACGAAATACAATTCTATAAATAGGTGTGTCACTTCAAAAAAACATTTACGTTTTTGAAGCGAGGTAAGACAGGATCAATCAGTCTTGATTGGAACAGTATCTTCTAGTCCAAATCACCCGTCCGTGCGTGTGTGTGTCCCCCTGAGAACACCTAACATTGGTCAAACAAAGGCGCAGAAGGCCAAAGCTGATCAAACACACCAATCAACTGCTGAAACTGTTCAAGACAATGAAGATGAAGAAGACAGACAAGTATTTGAACAAACCAGTCAATTATGACGACTCCCATATGATAGATTGCTTCAATGTAAACAGAGCATTGCTTCAATTAAACAGAGCTAAGAATCATAAAGAAAGAATGAAATTAATCAGAGACAAAAAATCGCTAAATGACAAAAGACGAAGACTAGCCATGAATGCTGACAATATGACAAAGCAAAGATTGCTACAATCTCTGGAAGAAAAAGTAGAAGAGTCTGAAGAGAACATCGAAAGGAAAAAAAGGAACTGGTCAGAGTATTTAAATAATGAAAGACAACATCAACAAGCACATAATGAGTGAACTCTTGAAGAAAGTTGCTGATGAGAACAGAGGAGAGGATATCACCACGCAACTAAAAAAAGGTTGGCTCTGCATTCCTAAACAACAGAGAAGTAAGTGCACAAGAAGCAGCGTACAGATTACTATCCCTACCAGATAGAACAGGAAATCGAACGCAGGTTTCTCCAAGTTCCTCTGGGCGGCGAGGAGTCCAAGAAAGACAAGAAGAACGGTAAAAACAAGAAGAAAAAATGACGACCCGTCCAGTGACAGTGACAATGGCAGTGCCAGTGGTAAGATGGTTTTGGAACGTTGGAGAGAATCTCTGCAGTCCTGCTCCAGTCTTTCCCTAGTGTTTGTCCACCTGTCCACTTTGGAAAAGAGCATCATTTGGGCAAAGTCTCTCCTTTCAACGCTCGCTGTAAACTGTGCAGACGGAAAGGAGACGCAGAGACTATGTTACTGTGTGACGGATGTGACCGAGGACATCATTTGCAGTGTTTGAGACCCAGACTGAAGTCTGTCCCGGAAGGAGACTGGTTCTGTCCAAGCTGTCGTCCCAAGCAGCGCTCTGTCCGTCCCGTGTCCTCCCGTAAGCTCTCCACTACTGATGAGGTGGATGAAGACAAGGAGGAGGAGTCTGAGGAGAAGGAGGAGGACTCCTCCTCTTCCTCCGATTCGTCCTCCTCCTCAGAGGAAGAATTGTCAGCTGAGGAAGAGGAGCCAGTGAGCAGCAGGAAGAGGTCTGTAGCAGCGAAGTTGCCCCCGTCCTCCAAGTTGGTCAAACGGGGACCTAAAGATCAACAGGTGCCATCCAGAAACAGCAGCTCTGCTGGAAAGAACTCCTCATTGGTCAGTTTTACGTGACATCACAATATGTAATATAAATATATAAATAGGAGGCTGAGATCACACAATGTAACTAACTCCCATTATGCAAACAAAAGAATCAGCAAATGAGCATCTGAAACCTGATGATCGCGCAAAGGCGCAGAAGGCCAAAGGCCAAAAACAGAGAGAAGGAATGCAATTAAACAGAACCCCTCTGTTGAAATTCAATTCGACTAGCCATAAATGCTGACAATATGACACAGCAAAGATTGCTACAATCTCTGGAAGAAAAAGTAGAAGAGTCTGTAGAGAACATCGAAAGGAAAAATTTGACAAATTGAAAAAATTAGAACATTCCTAGAGAACTATGGTTAAAGATAGGGTAGGTGATTTAATTTGATTAAAATAGCACGGGTCCGTTGGCGGAGACTTGTGCTCCGAGGAGCACATTTTCTTGTTATTATTATTATTACCCTTAATATATATTATTATTATTATTATTATTACCCTTATGACTATTATTATTATTATTATTATTACCCTTATGACTATTATTATTATTATTATTATTATTATTATTATTATGTCCTTTCCTTCTCTTGCGTAACGGTCGGGATCTCTGTGAGCGCAGCCTGTAGTCTATGGAGACAATATCCAACACTTCACCACGGTTAACCAGTGGTTTTCAACCTTTTCAGGCCCTGACCCCCCAAAAATGATAGTATTTGAACTGGAGACCTCCTTTTTTTTTTTTTTTTGCTGGGGCTGCAGGGCAGCGCGGCACAAAATCCAAAGGCTCCCTCTCTCTAATTCTCAACAAATGTCTGTGATTATAATTGTCCTACAATCTGCAGAAGGGAGACGGTTAATTCCTTGTGTCATTTGCGTCCATAAGATCGCACAGCTGTCCAGTCTGGACTAATATCAAACCAAACGAGGCTGTGCGTAAATACTGCAGTTATTACAACAGCGCAGCAAGAAATAAACGATTAACGTGCATGAGAATGTGCCATTGGTAGCACAATGCAAATCCTCAAAGAAAATGCGTCTTCCTAATAGATACATTTGGATTGGATATCTCACAATATGATAATGGTAACAATATGCGGGGATTCGCTGTCCACCGAGGAACAAGAGCAAGAGGCGTGCAGAAGAGGAGCTTTAATAAAAAGGCACTTTTCCTGCCGTGTGCCAGCCACGCTCTACGTCATCGTAGAAGCAGCTAAACCTACAGGGTCTGTGCGCATCTTTGGGGCGCTACATACACAATATTCCGCTCATCTCTTCAGTACAAAAGGACTCCCAACATTAGTGGGTTCAACCCATTCAAAAGGTGCCCACATATCCAAATGAACCCTATACCTTCAGCTTCAGAACGATTTGCAGAGTGGGGGAAAAGTTTTGCTTTAGAAAATATTCAATGAATGAATGAAGAAATACTCTGTTACAATAATGTCCAGTATCAATAGAGGACTTTACTGTTCCTGTTCCACACAAAAAAACAACAACAACAGGTTCTTCTATATACAATATTTTGAGGAAAAAAGAAGAAAAATAAAATAAAAAGAGCTACAAGCTCACAATGCTCACAATGTACAATAGTACAATATTTTCCTCAGATGTAGTGGCGTAGAAATAAAAGTAGGCCTACCTATGAAACAGAAAAATATCCTACAGTGAAACAAACAAAAAAAAGAATCAAAGCACTTGGGCTTGGTCAATATGTCAGGATACATGTACTCGAAAGACAGACAGACAGACAGACAGACAGACATACAGACAGACAGACAGACAGACAGACAGACAGACAGACAGACTACACAAAGTTGTGGACTCTACAATTATTTGAAAACTTTAGTTACTTGTCAGATATATATTATGATATTATGAAACATACATTAACCACTTTAGCCCTATTTTATACCTATAGGCTATGTGAAAATAGCAGATATACAAGCTTACAACGCGTCGCATCACACACCCACACACACACACACACACACACACACACACACACACACACACACACACACACACACACACACACACACACACACACACACGTCCATCCATCCGTCCGTCCGTCCGTCTATCTGTCCATCCATCCGTCCGTCCGTCCGTCTATCTGTCTGTCTATTAGTACGGCGCGTAACGTGCGACGCCTACCCAAAAAGACAGACATACAAGCTATCAACGCACTGCGACATGGTGTGTCGACTGCCTGCAGATCTGTTATTTTGGATAGGGCGCATGCTGTGCTGGTTCATGCGCTATGAATGAACCCGATTTTATTCTATTCATTATTAACCCACCTCCTACATGCATGCAAGCATCATTAATCAAAAGGTGTCAGTCAGCGTTACAGATCTACAAGCTCACAACAATGTGTTGCTGATCACCGCGTTGTGAGATTAAATTCGGGGCTGTCATTACTGGACTCATATTGTTTATGGGGGGCAGCTAGGCCTTATTGCTGATAGATAGTTAGATAGATATTTAAATAGATGTATAGATAGACAGACATAGATGTATAGATAGACAGACAGACAGACAGACAGACAGACACTGGTGAGCGCACGCACTCAAGCAGCTCTCTGCCAGAAAAGCTTCCAAATGCGAAGTTTTATTTTCGCTTGATATCGGTGGTTGATAGAGAGAAAATGAATTCATGACTGATAGACAGACAGACAGACAGACAGACAGACAGACAGACCCAGGCCGTCCGTGGGAGCGCACTCACACCAATGCGCTAAATTATAATATAATAATAATAGGGTAATATTAATAATAATAATAATAATAGCATCAATTTGTTTATTGCACTGCACATTTACGCACAGCCTCGTTTGGTTTGAGACACAGTGTCCACTGTCCAGTCTGGTCTAATATCAAACCAAACCAGGCTGTCGGTGGACAGCTGTGCTTAATCTCATCTCATGGACGCCTCTTGAAGACTTCATTTATGGGCATATGAAGTGGACTAATATAGTAAGTGGACAGATTAAGGTGAAAGTTTAATTTCATCATACTTCTGGTGGTGACAGAGACATTAGAATCACAGACAGTTGTTGTGAATTAGGTGAGAAAAATCCTTCTGAATGTGGCAATTTGGAGAGCTCCAAGTTCCGCACAGATGCTTATGTTTCCTAGTTCCTTAAATGCTACAGTTTCTTCGAAAATATGTAATCTCCTAGTTCAAAAAGGCGTGGCGCTGTGATGCAAGTTCATGTTCATGTTACCAAGCCATATTGTAGTACAGTCAATAGTAGGCTAATAGGCTGCTTATTAAATCTACAATGAAATTAAAACGGATCACCCTCCCATGCGCGTGTTGTTCTGCAATGATTTTTCATTCATTGGAGGCAGCAAATAAGCAACACATTTAACATATTAAGCTCAGATGATTCCAACCAGGAGGAAAGAGACGGGAGGGCAGGAGAGGGAGAGAAACGGTATATAATGCTTTTTCTTTTCTTTTTGTTGCGTGTCAACTTGCACAGCGCGCCCCATCCCACACCGCGATAATGGACTCTGAAATCTTGGCTCATGTGTAGCCTATCATAATTATTCACACAAGTAACATATGGATATATACACTTAGGATTTAGAGAGAACCCTGAACTATTGCGCTTGAGATTTGGGTACATTCTGGGTTAAAACTGAATCTCTCCATTGTCTCCAAACTAAAGGCCCAGAATTAATTGGAGACGACAAAAAGAAAGCAGTGCTGTTCACAAAAATGACATATGCCTATGGTTGAGGAAGGTGTAAACTTTAATTTTATTTAATAAAGGAGGATTAATGAAGCATTAATACACACAGGTGCTTTGATGTTGGGCTAATTTGACAATAGATCAGATGCAAGTGTTTCATTAATGCGCATGAGATGGTTTACCAAGTATGCCTACATTAATTCACATTCATTGTGATTATATATTCGGAATAGTGGTGTGTATAAATAGCAATGCGTCACTGTCGGAATAGCGATGTCTTTAAAACAAATGGGAAACACCTCCATTCAGAAGAATGGAAGTCAATCTTCTAAATAGCGATGTGGCGGAATGGCGATGTGTAACCGAATGCCCCCCCCCCCCAGGTCCCCATATGAATCACGTTCACGAAGTTCACAGATTCCCTCACACAACTGCAATATTTTGTTGTTTTTAACATAATTTAGTACAATGGAACATCACCATGGGATGGACACCATCTTTGATTTGGCAATACAAAATTAACTGATGGTAATTTCACTGATTCAGCCATATTTCTTGAACCCTAAGACCTAGTTTTAGACACCAAAACCACCTTTCTAGGTTGAACAGTATCATAAAGCCATTTAAGCTCCTGGCAGTCATATTGGACGCCATCTTGAAAATGATGGCTTTACGAGAAATATAATTTCCTAGATTTTTTTGTATGTTCTTAAGCATGCCTAGACGTACCAGAATCAATTGAAAAACCTTTTGTATATTTTTTGGGGGGGGGGTTAATAGTATGTTTTCATATATTGACCCATGTAATTTTCGCCTAGTGTTATAACATAAAATGCATGATAGCACCCATAAAGCTACCATTGGTGCAAGGCTATCACATATTTTCTAACTCTAGACATGCATACCTTGACAAAAATCACTATGAGCATTAATCACCTCAGATGGTAATGACCAACCCCCCTGGCTCACGGACTAAAGCCAGGGTGACCTACCCAGGCTCATGAAATTCATATGCAGGCATAGTAGCCAATTAGAATGAAATCTGCAAAAACTGACTCATATACTGATACAGAACCATATATTGGCTATATATTATGGCTGTCGGGTGGAAATCTTGTATGTTCCTTTTTCATTATTATTTAAAAACAATTTGAAATCGTGAAAATAGCCAATCTACAAGCTGTAATTATTTAATAAT
The DNA here is from genome assembly GCF_963280865.1 of Gymnoscopelus braueri. Lineage (NCBI taxonomy): Eukaryota > Metazoa > Chordata > Actinopteri > Myctophiformes > Myctophidae > Gymnoscopelus > Gymnoscopelus braueri. The sequence continues at coordinate 1,222,674 of NC_137620.1, read as the reverse complement.
TAAGAAATACTATATTTTAAAGACTGAAAAATCAACTAAAGTCAATATTAGAGCAAGTTCATTCACATTTCATTTGAATGAAAATAACTTGTGGGTAAAATTCATTCTGTGAATCTAATGTGATTAATGTGACCCCTACTTCAGTCAGTGAAGTCCAGGGCTGAATGTGACATATTGAGACCTATGTAACTAAATATTGGTCATTTGCCAACACATTATTTTGTGAAATAAATGGGTTATATTTCACAGATAGTTATACTATTCTTATAATATATTAAAATACAATCATCCTTAACCTTCAAGTTAAATGCATTATTGACTTGCCCACAACAGAAAGACTTGGGACTCGACTTGGACTTGGGACCAAATGACTTGGGACTCGACTTGGACTCGGACCGGAGGGTTGGATTGACTTGGGACTCGACTTGCACTTGGGACCAAATGACTTGGGACTCGACTTGGGACTCGGACCTGAGGGTTGGATTGACTTGGGACTCGACTTGGACTTGGGACCAAACGACTTGGGACTCGACTTGGACTTGGGACCAAATGACTTGGGACTCGACTTGGACTCGGACCGGAGCGACTTGAACAACCACTTCATCCACAAACTGCACGCATAGTAACTTACAATCTATAGATAAACATTGGATGGAAAGGACACACTATTATTAGACTCAATGGGCCTGATTCACTAAGCTGGTCTTAAATAACGTGTACATAAAGTGACTAAAAGGAGGGTGTATTTGTCATGATGAATCCCGACGGCTGCCAGCTGATCGTAAAATGTCAAGCGTGTTCCCGAGAAGTTCATTTGCATTGTTCCACGCATAGATATATATAAAGGCTAGATGGCTCAAGGGGGCATCGCAAGCGCAGCTCAACCGCGGCCATCTTGCCACAGTCATACATAACATTATGTCTATGGTGCATGTACTTTGAAATAAACATAGCGTGCTAAATTTTCATCCGATTTTCAAACGGTTTGGTGTGTTGTAAACACCAAAAGATGTAGTTATGATACTGCATACTCATAATTATATTATATATATATTATGTTTTTTTTTTTTAAATAACATTAAGTATGCAGTATCATAACTAAATTGGCCAGCAGCACGGGTGAGTCATCTAGCCTTTATATATATCTATGGTTCCACGCCCCAAATTTTCACACCATAAAAGGCAACAGGAAATGAAATATCCAACTTCAACTTCACCGTGCTGAACTGTGTTGCCGTGTTCCGTTTATTATAAGCGACTTTGGGCTTGGTTTTCTGTAAAGTTGCTTGTAAATATTGGTAATTGAGGGTTGCGTTTTTTGGGGTTTGTTTCTGACTGACTGACTGACTGACTGACTGACTGGCTGGCTGGCTGGCTGGCTGGCTAGTGTCGGTTAGTGTAGTTGCTTATTTGGGCTTCTTTCTATAGTGTAGTTGCTTATTTGGCCTTGCTTCACTTTTTCTTTTTAACCAGTGGTTCTCAAATATTTTCATGTCACGTACCCCCATGTATTTGTCCCTAACCCTAACATCTGAAAATGTTTTGTGCCAGGGAGCCCCCTACCATATTTGTGTTGTTAGGAAGTAAAAGAAAAATAATCCAAATATTCCACATTTTATTTTAAGATTTTTTGAAAAAAGCAGATCTACAAGCTCACAACGCGTTGTGTTGTGAGCTTAGATTTATTTTTATTTTCAATGTATACAGTATATAGGTTTAAGGTGCTCATAATGGCCTAGTGCCCTAGTTCTTTTGGGCTTGTTTTCTTAGACCTGGTTGCTTATTTCTCTCACAAATTCTGGCAACACTGGAGCTGAAGAAGTTCAACTTTGTCTCTTTTCAAGAAATACAGATGTCGGCGTCGCATTGCCTTGACAACTTGTTCTGTCTGGAAGCGATGGATCAGCTGAACATAATGCCCTCATGTGCAATGAGAATAAGAAGTTTACAAAGTTTAACCCCACCACCAAATCTCTGCTGTCGGGCAGAAACCAGCTAACCAGGGCTGGATTAACACCTCTCAATGCCCCCCCCCCCCCCTCATGCGCCCGATTCGCCGCGCGCGTGCGAGAACATTTTTTAGGTTTATTTTTCTTCTTTTTCTCTAATCTAGCTAATTTGACACTGTGTTATGTTAATTCTTCATTATTAATTACTTACAATGCATAAGTCGGTTCAGGTTCTATTAAATAAGTATTTTTAATAATTTTAACATTTATTTTTATTATTTTTATTATTCTAAAATGGACTTGGGTGGGGGGTCCTTGCAGCGCATATCATTAGAATGCCTTAATCTTCATGCTAAATCAATTACTATAGTGCCAAACCTCAAATAAAATATGTATGTGCCCAACATTTGTCAAAAAATAATAAAAGATAGCCTAAACGGTCTATTGCTTGTATGCATATTATAGACATGATGCAAATTCCACCGATTTATTTTCTTTCTTTTTTTTGCCCCCTGATGCCCAGGTGCCCCTGGGCACGTGCCCAAAGTGCCCATATGGTAGATCCGGCCCTGCAGCTAACTCCAAAAAGTAAAATTTTCAGGAAATGAAAAAAAAGTGGATTTAGGAGGTTTTGTCTGTCATTGATAAGAACAGCTGAATGGACATCCAAGCTCACAATGAGGTTAGAGGTGAAAAAGGTGTGGAGCCTGGAGTCAGCAAAACCAACTAACTCCACCCCCCTTTGGTGTACTTAGCTGGTTTAGCAGAAAGTTTGAGGATCCAATGGAGTTAGCTGGTTTTGTCATAAGCGCCTTTTAATACTTTTCATTGGTTCAATATTGTTTTAACCAGCACACAGACATAAGGGTGTTCAATAGCACTGATTTATGAACAAAAATGTAAAGCTGAAACATTGAGTTAGCTGGTTTCTGCCAGACAGCGACGAAATAATAGGCTATTAAATAAACACAGAAATATATTATATAAGCATGTTCTACTGAACATTGCTCACCTTTAATGAGGTAATAAGATCATGTTGGAATCCAGATCATACTGGAAGTACTCTCTCAAGAACAGATTCTGCTCTGCGTTTGAATCTGTCGGGGGGGTTTGTCATATCGCGTACGCACTGGCCTACAAGTGGGCGTGCCCTCAGATCAGGAAGCAGGCTGCGCTTTACCCAACCAAATGTAGTGGGCGGGATTTACGTGTCCGCCGATCCTTCCCCATTCTAAACAAACCGAAACTCATTTAATAATAGCGTCCTCGGAGCAGACAAAACCACGGAAAGATATTCACATTTTAACTTGCTCTTTCATCATAGAAACAAGTGGGCTTATAACCAAAACGATCCATGTTCTCTGGGAGAAGTGGTGTTAGTGTTCCGTGTAGAAATATTGTTAGTGGGAATGAAAACATAGTCGCACCACCTGAAGTGAAAGGCTGAAGGCAGAACCAAAACCCCGGTTTCCTTGCACACGTGTGCTACGTCTTCTTCCTCCCAGAGCCAACTGAGATAGTCAGAGGGCGCTGTTTTTCCTTTTCATTTGGCGATGGGTTCCCATATTGTACTGGAAGTGAAATGCTGCTATTCCACCCCATCCGGATGCTATCAATGCATTGAATGGGACATTATCACCTTTTATCAGACCATTGAATGGGCGAAGTAGGCGACATACTGACCTATCCGCGATTTATCAGACCATTCATTGGGTGTTGTCAAGACATACTGACCTTCCGACGGTGATGCCTTAAAAAGTCCAGTTTCGGTTTTGCTTTCGGTTTCGGACCATGACGGAGGCGCGCAGCCTCAGGCAAACTGGAACCCTGTGAAGGGCCACGAGGGAGCTAAAGCGACGAGTTGCCGTCCTGAACGGTGTGACGTTCGCCTGTGCCTACTCAGCGCCGTTGGAGTTATGTACCGATAGGCACAGAATCGTAAATGATGTTGTGGGGACTGTTCCGCCTCCGAGTAGGTCAGTAGCTCCTGATTACGCCCAATGAATGGTCTGACAAATCGCGGGTAGGTCAGTATATCGCCTACTCGTCGCCTACTCGCCCATTCAATGGTCTGATAAAACGTGATAATCTCCCATTCAATGCATTGATAGCATTCGAAGCCGGTGGCTATTCCATATATTATGGACCAGAGCTTATTGATTACTAAGGGGAAATTTGTCTTTGGATTAATTTATCATTTTCCTATACGTCGGAATGGGGAATGGATCTGTTCTGGACACAGAATATTTCAGCCTTTTGATTGATTGAATACTTTATTAGAAGTTTGCAGAAAAAAAGCACATGAAAGTACAGTTCAATATTAGAAAAAGTGCTCCTCGGAACACAGGTCTCCGCCAAGTCAGGTAGGTTAGTGTGGGCCAGCAATGTTCGGAATTCGCCAATCAGGCTGGAATGTGAAAAATCGGACGGATCGGACAGATCCGTCTGGATCACTTGACTAAAGAGACAATGTGTATCGATTTGCGTGATGTTTTTTTTTTTTTTTTTTTGCAAAAATCTGCCTCCTGGTGGCGCTATAATAGGTGTTATAATACAATGATACAATGTGAAAGGGTGGCATTTGTTGCAGTGCGAATGTGCGTGCAAAGTTTCACCGCAATCGGACGCTGCGTTCATTATTTGCAGCATTTTGTTCAAAACGGGCCACTCCTGCAAACTTTAGATGTCAATCTTAGCCAATCAGGATGGAATATAACAAATCAAACAGATCCGTCTTGATCACATGACTATAGAGATCATGTGTACCGATTTGTGTGAAATGTTGATGAAATCTGAAGGAGTAATATCCACAAATGTGTTTTACATAAGTCTGCCTCCTGGTGGCGCTATAAAAGACAGATGTGAAAAATGCAGGGCAACGTTTTTTTCTTGGCGTCTCACATACAACGTTTTACACAGATCGGTGCAGTTATAGGTAAAACCACGAATCGGCCTGTTATAGCGCCACCATGAGGCTGATTTGAAAATGTTCAAGTGGCATTTCTTCCTCGGCCTAGTGAGAATGTGCGTGCAACATTTCACGGAAATTGCACGCTGTGTTCATGATTTGAGGCATTTTGTTCAAAACGGAGCAGTACTGCAAACTTTGGAAGCCATTCTTATCCAATCAGGATGGAATATGAAAAATCTGAAAGATTGACTATAGAGATACTGTGTACCGATTTGCGTGATGTTTGGATAAAATCTGTAGGAGTACTGTAAAAAATAAAATAAAAAATGTTGCAAAAAGTGGCCTCCTGCTGGCCCTATGTGAGAGGTTCTCAATTGGCATCCAGAGTGTGTGTGCACAGTTTTGCTGCTATCAAGCCAACAGTGCCGGAGATTAGCTGTTCACAGACGCACACACACACACACGGATGGACGGACAGACAGGGTGAAAAACATAGTCTCGGCCATGCCTTTCGGCTTGGTGGAGACAACAAGATCAACTAATAGGATTTAAAACCCAAGAAAGCCTATGGCTTATTTCCATTGGGGTCCTTTGTACATACTGTATCCTTTCTCGTCAGATGGTAATGTGATGTAATGTAATGGTCATGTAATGTGGTCAATAAATAATATTATAAATGAATAACGCAACATTGGAGTTGGCATGATGAAAGTCCAATAGGCGAAACTGTAGGCAGCCGAAGCCAAGGGATCTAATAACTTGGCTCTAAATGTGTTCAACTGAAAATAAATAAAAATCGGTGGAATTTGCATCATGTCTATATGCATACAAGCAATAGACCGTTTAGGCTATCTTTTATTATTTTTTGACAAATGTTGGGCACATACATATTTTATTTGAGGTTTGGCACTATAGTAATTGATTTAGCATGAAGATGAAGGCATTCTAATGACATACGCTGCAAGCAAGCGTGTAAGTATGCCTCCAAGCAGACTTGAGAAAGAGCGGACCTCAGTAAAAATCACCAACAAAAACATTATTGATGAATCACACTCGTAACGTGGGAAGTTGCGTAAATTCTTGTACGTTCAAAATATGGGCTTAATGAGCTTAGGCCCATTGTCTTGTTTTTTTCAGTGATTTGCACATGTAACTTAGCATTAGATCATTTTAGGAGGATTGACATACTGTGTGTGTGAAGGTCCAGGTTCGTTACTGAAGTCAGAAGGTTCATCTTCAGCCCAGTCATTCTTCACTGTTGGAGACTCTGGTTTGTCAACTCCCTCCTCCTCCTCTCTCTCCACAGACTCACTCATCTTCTGGTCTTTATTAAACCTGTCAAGGTTAATATAATAAAATAGATCAGAAAACAGTAAATAATGGATGCATGTGCATAAAAACACAGTAGGAACTAACAAACTCATATTCACACAGGAGGACATAGCCCTAGAATGTCTGTGATCTTACATACATTTCATGTATTCCAAATACACAGTCATAGGTCCCTCTGGCCTCTGTGTAGAGCACAATTTGCGCGGCGGAAAACTGCTCTAAACTCCGTCTGTACTCACCCAATAATTAATTCCTAAGACTTGGAGTCAGATATTGTCATATAGTTTCATATCCATTTGAACGTTCTGCCAACGTTCTGTTTAGTCAAATATCTCCACTTTTACACAAGCTGCACACGGACGACATTCTGTCCCGGGCGAGGGGCCTGGAATGAGTGCAGGCCTGGAATGAGTGCAGGACACAGAGATGTGTTTTATCTTATTGTTGCTGTCAGGTAGAAACCTTGTCAAAACCTTTTTACCTTTTTTAATGTTGCCTGTATTCTTCTGTTTCTGCCACTTTTCGCAGTTCTGGGTGAACCGTGCTGTCGCTTTTTACGAAACTCGGCCATATGGTAGATGGTCATGAAAAACGATCAAGAAATAATTCTCACAATCTTTCGTCAAAAGGTGGCGCTATAGCACTCAATTGAAAATGCCAACTTTGAACAGGTACAACTCATGCCCTGTTTTACCTACAGCCATATAACTTCAATACACACATGCGTCTCCTCATGATGAGCAACTTTTACCCTCTGACTTTTGACCTCTGACCTTTAGATCTCCCACCATTTTGAATTATATGAAAAGAAGCTAAAATCTATCTCCTCCTGGGATTTTTTAGCAATCTGCACGAAACTTTTTACACATGAACTTTGGACCTATGCTGACTCAACGATGCAGCGGATTTTCCTCAAGTGAAAAAATTAAGCTTTAATGAGCCAATGAATATTGCAGTTTTATGACAATTATTCATCTGCCCCTATCACATACATGGAGACTCACATTTCTTTGAAACTTTGCGGTAATGTTGAGGGTCATTCCAAATATCACTGAAACCAATCTTACTCCAATTGGTCAAAGGGGGGCGCTATTGCGATTTTTTGAAAATGCAAACTTTAAACAGGCAAAAGTCATGCCTTGTTTGGCCGACAGCCATTAAACCTGCTTACACATGTGCCTTGACTCATGAGGAACACATCTATCACGTTGACCAGTAAGCTCCGCCCTTAGATTGTCCGCAATTTTGAGCAGTTTGAAAAACACTTAAACCCAGGATTTTTCAGCTATTTGCGTGAAACTGTATCATCTGTCTGATCTCTTTTTTCATAGGTCTTTTTGGTTCGTCCAATGGCTTCTCCCTTAAGCGAGTGCCTCATGACCGCAATGTTGCCGGTTCAAGCCTCACTTGATGCAGACTCATTTAAGTTGAGTTGCAAAAAACCTGACTGTATCAATGAATACATGTGCAAACGGTAAAGATAACATGAAATGCTTATTTGAGAGTACATTTTTTCAATGTATGACGTACTTCATCGTGAAAATAGCCGATCTACAATCTCACAACTTTTCAGATAGCAACGTTTTGTGAGCTTGTAGATCGGCTGCTTTCACTGGTTTCTGTT
>NC_137620.1:1209858-1212358 GCF_963280865.1 Gymnoscopelus braueri | reverse complement strand
ATTTTCTAGCGGAGGCGAGATTTTAGTTGGGCAGGCAATTTTTTTGAAAATGCAAACTTTAAACAAGCAAAAGTCATGCCTCGTTTGGCCGACAGCCATTAAACCTGCGTACACATGTGCCTTGACTCTCTCTCTTTGTCTCAATTTCAATCTATTCCGTTTCCATGTGTTATTGTGCTATTATTATTGTTGCTTTTTTTTCCTGTCTGTCTGTCTGTCTGTCTGTCTGTCTGTCTGTCTGTCTGTCTGTCTGTCTGTCTGTCTGTCTGTCTGTGGGTGGGTCATTCCACTTTTTAATTGCATCGCACAAAACATGACTGCATCAAATAATGCATGTGCAATTTTTAAAGATAACATGAAATGCTTATTTGAGAGTATATTTTTACAATGTGTGACATACTTCATTGTGAAAATAGCCGATCTACAATCACACAACTTTTCAGATAGCAACCCTTTGTGAGCTTGTAGATCGGATACTTTCACTAGTTTTCGTTCCGAGGAGACAAAAAAAATGAGGCTTGGTTCATAATGGACGGAAATAATTATAGATGTCAACAGATACTGTCAGGGAAGCCATATATCTAGCTCAATGAGAAGAGAGGCAGCCTCTGAGTCCGTAGGTCGCTGGTTAGATCCCTGTCCCTGACAACGTATTGAGGTGATCATGATTTGGCTTTCTTAGGTTTACACATAGTGTTTCTTGAGGATAGGCGCAGGGGTTGACACTAAGGTCTCAGAGGCACTTGAGTACAGGTCATTTTCTACTTGCCCACAGGTCTTGCCCACTTGCCCGAAAAGTAAATAGTCCTTTATAAAATAATAGGTTAAATTTAATTACCGTTCAATTAACACATTGACCGCCAGAGGTTAATCTCATAATGTACTCACCAGTGCCAACGTTTTATTGTTGTTTTTTGTTTTTTTCACGTCGCCATAGACGTCGTTAAAATCCTTAAGATTGATCTGTGCACTGTTTGTAAACATCGCGGACATCTCCCTGTGTCTACCAGTCCAAACCACGTGTCAAACGGGGCATCCATTGTTGAGTTAGAACGGTTTATGTTAAACAGTGATCAGCGAGGAGAAAAACTACAATCGAAGAAAATGGCGTTTCAGTGTGCGCTTTAGAATGGGAGCCGGCGTGATCGTCAAAACCGGATCCCAAATAATTCTGTTTCCGGTGGTGTTACAATGAAATGTGCCGTACCGGAAAATTGAAAAAAAAAAAAAATTCGAAAAAAAGGAAAAAGCACCACAGCCCGTAGGCTACGGGATCGGCGCTTAAGCGTTGGATTTAACGGCCCGTAGAACTACGGGCCCGGCGGTCAGTGTGTTAAACACTTATTATTTACTTTCTACTTGCGAATTATGGGGCTGCACGATAAAAAATGTCATACCTCAATATTTATGCCAAATATCTAAATAGCTATGAATATGACTATGGGTTAAAGGTAGGGTAAGTGATATTTTTTGGTAAAAACAAAAAGGTTTTTGTTATGGGTTAAAGCTCTATATTCTGATAGTACTCATTGCTATAGAGTGTTTGTTCAGTAACAGGGGTCTCTCTGTCTCTCCAGCTCTTTGATAGACAGAAAATACATTTTCAGGTAGGTGACACCATTTCAGCCAATCAGGAGAGTACCCATTTATCAGCTTAATTTTTTATAGTGTTCCAGTTCCAAAATTACATGCTCATTTATTTGTGTCATCACTTCCAATTTCACTTGTTTAATCTGTATCCTGTCTAAGTTCTCTGTCCTGATTCGATAAAATTTGGTATCCTGACCTGAAAAGGCATTTTCTGTTTAATAAAGAGCTGGAGAGACATGGAGACTCATGTTACTGAACAAACACTCTGTAGCAATGAGTACTATCAGAATATAAAGCTATTTAACCCTTATTTTAACAAAAGAAAATCATTTACCCTACCTTAACACTTGTTATTTTATATTTTTAAGTGTAGCAACAGTGAAAACAGCACAATATAGGCCAACAGTGCTCTTATTTTACATTCCACAGACATGAAGACACTTACTTTCCCATAACTTCAGAAAGCGCTCTTATTTTGAAGTCCACGGACCAGAAGTCAAGGGTTTACGTTCGTCTGACTTGACAAGTGTTAAGCTTTGACCGTTCAGGGTACTGGGCTGATGCTGGGCTGATGCTGCTGTTTTGAACTGATACTGACATAAGGAAGGCTTTACAAGTTGCTTCTTGTATTTTCACACGTCGGTTAGGGACAAGTAGGGAACTGCAGCACATGTGAAAAAAAGTCAGCGGGTGTTTTTGTTTTATATCCCGGGTGGGATGCAAGCAGCCATGCTCGTCATCAACTGCACTTTCTCACAAACGTATCTCTTCACACTAGATTCCAAGCGTGATTTTGGAACCCGGTGATTTATATATATAACTAGTTGTGTGCCCGTGCCTTCAGTATTATGTGAGCTTGTAGATTAGCTGTTTTCGCCGCGTCGCATGTTCAGTGTGTGTGTGTGTGTGG
>NC_137620.1:1182358-1204858 GCF_963280865.1 Gymnoscopelus braueri | reverse complement strand
TCAGGGTGTAGTTTGTACCATTCAGAGTGTTGTATCAGGGTGTAGTTTGTATCATTCAGAGTGTTGTATCAGGGTGTAGTTTGTACCATTAATGGTGTATCAGGGTGAAGGTTGTACCATTCAGAGTGTTGTATCAGGGTGTAGTTTGTACCATTCAGAGTGTTGTATCAGGGTGAAGGTTGTACCATGCAGAGTGTTGTATCAGGGTGTAGTTTGTACCATTCAGAGTGTTGTATCAGGGTGTAGTTTGTACCATTCAGAGTGTTGTATCACGGTGAAGGTTGTACCATTCAGAGTGTTGTATCAGGGTGTAGTTTGTACCATTCAGAGTGTTGTATCAGGGTGTAGTTTGTACCATTCAGAGCGTTGTATCAGGGTGTAGTTTGTACCATTCAGAGTGTTGTATCAGGGTGAAGGTTGTACCATTCATTCACTAATGAAACTCAAAGTTAATTGAATTGGACAGAATGAAAGCTGATCTGGTTGCAATATTCTGTAATTGCCTTCATGTGGTTTTCAATTCTCTTTTAATTGAATGTGAATGTAAAGCCATTGAAGCTGCTTCCACAATGATGGACGTTTCACTTATTACACCTGATGGGGAGGGTGGCTATATGATTAATGCTTGGTTCAGTGATAATCAGCCCTTTTCATTTCAAGGAGTTTGATACAATGTTTTCCCCATGGACCCCCAATCTACACTGTACTATACTCAGTGTTTCTTTAACTCTGAGAGTAAACAAATCAGTGGTGGAAAAGTACTCACATGTTTTACTTGAGTAAAAGTATCAATACTGCAATTTAGAAATACTCTGTTACAAGTAAAAGGCCTGTGTTCAAAATGTTTCTTGAGTGAAAGTACAAAAGTATTGGCATCAAAATATACTTAAAGTACCAAAAGTAAAAGTACTAACATGTTTGAAAATAGCCGATCTACAAGCTCACAACGTGTCGCATTGCGACACGTTGTGAGCTTGTAGATCGGCTATTTTCAAATTTTCAAATAGCCTAGTAATAAAATAGGGCTAAAGTGGTTAATGTATGTTTCATAATTTATATCTGAAAGGTAACTAGTAACTAAAGTTTTCCAAAAAAATGGTGGAGTAAAAGCACTATATTTGCCTCTGAGATAGTAGTAGTGGAGTAGAAGTAAAAGTGCTAGAACTGGAAATACTCAAGACAAGTAAAAATACATAAACAATGTACTTAAGTACAGTACTTGAGTAAATGTACTTAGTTACTTTACACCACTGGTACAAATGAAACCGAATGGACCCGTAGTTACAGTTGTACACTCTCAGAGTTACAGACCCATAAAGGCTCCATTTTGGTTCCTAGGCTAACTGACAACCATTTCCATGGATTAAAGATCTCAGTCGTCACGACTGATTCCAGTCATTTGGATCCCATAGAAGCCAGCATGTCCTCTATGGAAGCATGTTGCACAGCGAAACTAGCCGATCTACAAGCTCTCAATAGGCTATTTTAAAATAATGTTTTACAAAAGAATTTGACCATTTGAAGTGGTCAAACTAGCAATATGTTTAGAAGCTTTTTCCATAAAACCCTAATGGTGTTGGATATTTCATAAAAGCAAAGGTTATAAGCCTCAGTCTGTGATTTCTTCACCTGATTGGCAGTATGTAGGACAGCAGGAACAATATTACTATATATATATATATATATATATATATATATATATATATATTTTTTTTTTTACATATTGTGATTATTGTTTAACCCCATTAAATCCGGGAATGCATACCCTGTCATTTTAGATTCATTTGACTATTCAAATATAGCAGATATACAGTGGCTATGAGCTTGTAGATCTGCTGTCTTTGAGGAAATAAATTGTGAAAATGTGTGCAAATCTTTGAATATAATCATATACATGCTTTAACTCAAATCTTTGCTTCTGGGGGTACATGGAACAAAATATATTGGTGGGGGGGGGGGGGGGGGTCCGCGGACAATTACATATCATTTTGGGGGTCCTTGACATGAAAAAATACTTATAATGGAGGATGTACATAGGATGTAGAAGACATTTGTAGAATCCCCAGAAGCAAAGATTTGAGTTAAAAATGTTCACTTTAAAAAACATATACGTATTCACAGATTTTCACAAATTTTCAGGATTTTTCACAAAAATAGCAGATCTACAAGCTCGTAGCGCGGCACCGCAGATCTGCTATTTTTGAATAGCTAAGTATAAAATAATGGTTATAGCTAAAAATCTAAAATGGCGCAGTATGCGTTCCCGGATTTAATGGGTTAATATTCACAATTGCTCCTTTCACACTGTTTCACAAATTGTGTAATAGGACTTGGCCATACACACGTCCTCAGCCGTGCGATTTTATTTTGCTTTAATCAATGCATATGCTGGCACCTCCTCAAGGAGCCCTGAGGAGGTACAAGCTCTATTGGCAAATACATTGATCTGGACTCGAATGCACGCTGCTACAGTAGACATGCTGTTTGGCATGGATCATAGGATTAGGCGTGGCTTTGCTGCTGTACTGCTCACTGCCAATTAACGCATTAAATCCGGGAACGCATCTACAAAATGTCTTCTAAATCCTAACAGTTTTCTGAAAACCGTACGTATGTTGGTATATCAGTGGTGCTCGTACTTTTTTGTGTCAAGGACCCCCAAAATTGTATGCATTTTGCCGCGGACCCCCATCTGAAAATATTTTGTTCCAGGGACCCCCAGAAGCAAAGATTTGAGTCAACAATGTTCCCTTTAAAAATACATATTCAAATATTTGCACATTTGTTCAAGATTTTTCAAAAATAGTAGATCTACAAGTTCATAGCTATGAGCTTGTATATCTGAAGTTTTAGAAAAAAGATATGCTAAGTAAGCAAATCTTTCCACCTCCCTTCCTCCCTTGTCAGTCGCTTATCAGGCTGGTTTGAGCCTCCTCAGCATCAACATTAGGCCTATGCATTATCATTTCCCTCCAGACTTTGAGATTGATATTATTCTACCATCACACAATGTAAATAAATAACATAACAAGGTTATGGACGCACTGAAGTGAGTGGGAACAAATAGGAATACTATGAAAAGCTCAACAAGAATGGCTTAATTAAGCATACACAGCCCTTAAAAGGAGTAGTTCACCCAAAAAAATACTTATTTTCTATCAACTATCCTATGAAGCCTTGAATTCATGGAGATTTTTTTGTTTTCGACGCATTAATAAAGCCAATAATTTGATGACCGGCGGAGTCTCTAGTAGTAGACTCAAGGGGTCTCAAAGAGTAGCGATGACCCGGTCATCAAATTATTGGCTCAAACAAACAAAAATCTCCATGAATTCAAGGCTTCATGGGGTGTGTAATTCATAGAAAATAAGTAATGTTTTGAGTGAACGGGTCCATGTGGTTACATCTGTACAATCTCATAGTTAAAAGATCACTGATTTTACTGTGTGTTAGAAGAGATTAGAAGATGTTCCATGTTTTATAAGAGGAAAACGTAATGCAGACCACAAAGCCTCACCCCTCCATACGAAACAACGGCATGAAAAACAAAAAAGGTCGACAAGTTTTCTGTTAACACACCGTACAGTCTTCAACTTTTTTCATGGCAAGGACCCCTTATAGCTAAGATAGAGATGAAGTATAGGGACCCCCCCCCACTACATATTGTATAAAATTGTGTTGCAGATTAAACTGTTTCATAGATTTCATAGATACTGTAGCTTCATAGACTTGTTTGACAGCACTGCCTTCAGTGTATGTTGGATTCATGTTAATGTGTATTTTCAGACATTTAACCACGTAAACCGTCAATACTTAGTAACCTTGACCTTTCACTCTGTACTTGGTCTGCTCTTTTTTCCCTCCACACTAAACCTCTTTGCCGAAAATAGCCGATCTACAAGCTCACAACGCCTCGCGCTGCGAGGCGTTTGTGGGCTTATAGATCTGCTATTTTTGGCTAAAGTTCTTCTCAGAATTAGGGATACTATAGGGTTCAAGTGGTTAATGTAAAAAAATAAACTATCACACAAAAATGAGGACCCGCTAGGGGTCCCGGACCCCCTGTTGAAGACCCCTGCTCTAGGCCACAGCGTAACCTCTTCTAAATCATCACACAGTCCCTCTAGGCGTCACCATGGCAGACACTGCAGCCCAGTGGGCCTTAATCCACTGGCCAAACTGGCACAGCATCAGTGGGCAGACTGCTGGCACTCCTGGCAGAACTCCACGGACCACCTTGCTGTCACAGTGTGCCCTGTATCCTTGGCACAGGAAAGGCTCTGCCGTGTCTAGAGCCTGGGGGGAGAGAGTTGGACAAGTTCCTGAATGTATAGCTTTCATTCCCTCTGCAAAAAGGTTCAAAACGTCTTCCACTGATGACATTTCAGATCTCAGGTCAGTGCATAATGTTCACTGTCCTATAGATCCAGTTCCTTCCCTGTGTGCCCCGCTGTCCTTGATCAGCTTGAGCCCCATATGTCTCTCCTCACTCACAGGCAGTGCTGTAAAGTAACTAAGTATGTGTACTCAAGTATTTACAATTTTCAATACTTTTATTTCTACTCCACTTCAGGAGGAAAATATTGTACTTTAACTCCACTGCATTAAATGCAGATTTTGCAGATTTTGATTATTATTACAAAACACACTAACCACTTCAGCCCTATATATATTTTGGCCATTTGAAAATAGCAGATCTACAAGCTCAGAATGTGTCGCGATGCGACACATTGTGAGCTTGTAGATCGGCTATTTTAATACGAGTGCTTTTACTTTTGGTACTTAAAGTATATGTTGATACCGATACTTTTGTACTTTTACTCAAGTACAGTTTGAATTATGGGACTACTTGCAACAGAGTATATCTACATTGGAGTATTTACTGATACTTTTACTTAAGTAAAACATGTGAGTACTTCTTCCATCACTGCTCACTTTAGTTACTAATCACCTACGGCCTACGAATCGCCCTTCAGACAGTATTACCTCCAGTCTTCTCTAAGAAGCCTTTGATTCTGTTCACCCAACTGTATTGCTTCTGATTAATACATGCCTCGTCTCAGGATGTGTCCATGCTGCCTTCAAACATGCCGTGGCACATCCTTGAATCAAAAAGAAAAAAATCAATCCTCTATCTAGCTTATTTCTCTGCTACCATGCCTGTCGAAACTCTTGGGAGAAAGTAGTTTACGCCCTGCAAACATGGCCTTCATCAAAATGTTCACTCTGGCTTCAAACCAAGCCAGCACTGAAATTGCTCTCCTGAGAGTTTTTAATTACCTGGTTTTAACCGTAGCCCTGCCGTTTTGTCTTTCTGTGATCTCTCAGCTGCCTTTGCAATGTATCCTAAGATTCTCCTATCACAGCTTGTGCATGATGTTGGCAGGTACAATATTACCACCCTAACCTGGTTTCAGTCTTGCCTGTCTGATATCAACTTCTGGCCCTAACTCAAGGCTCCATTCTGGACCGTATACTCTTTTTGCTTCATATGCTGCTCCTAGGGTCCATTTTCTCCAAACTAATCTCTTTTCACTGTTTTGTCAATGATGTCCAGATCTACTTTATTCTCAGAGCTAATTTCTATGATTCAATTCAGCTGCTACTTGACTGCTACCAGGAAAGATTTTTCGATTTTAGCCATAATGTATACTTTGGCTATTCAAAAATAGCAGATATACAAGCTCATAGCGTGTCACTTCATGCCGCGCAATGAGCTTGTAAAACTTTGAAAATGTGAGCAAATCTTTGAATAATATTTTCTAAAATCTTTACTTCTGGGGGTCCCTAGAGCAAAATATTATGAGACGGCCCGCGGCCAAATACATATCATTTTGGTGGGTCCTTGACATGAAAAAGTTTGAGAACCACTGATACAGCAACATACGTCTTTTTTTCGGAAACTGTTTTAGGATTTAGAAGACATTTTTAGAATCAGCCTCAGGTCTGAATGGGTTAAGGCAGTGGTGTGTTCTAGTTTTTTTTTGAAGGTATACTATGATTATTCCCTGCCTCCCACATGCACGGCATGCGCGCGTCTATAATTAATTAAATGTAAAAAATGTCTCTCACTCTCGGTTCCTTGTTTGTTTTTGTTGTTGGCGCTGCCTGTCTCACTCTTCCGGGGCTTTACCTGCTGGGGCCAGTGTTGCCATGTCCGCGTATTATAAGCGACTTTGGGCTTGTTTTTCTGTAAAGTTTTCTTGTAAAATGTTGGTCGTTGTGGGTTGCGTTTTTTTGGGGCTTGTTTCTAAAGTGTACTTGCTTAGGCTTGCTTCAAAAAATAGCGTAGGTTTTAAGTGCTCATGTGGCCTAAGTTGCTTCTTTTGGGCTTGTTTTCATAGAACTGGTTGCTTATTTCTCTCGCAAAATCTGGCAACACTGGCTGGTGAATGAAATCACAGAAGACTCGTCCCTAAACACACTCGCCCCGGGTCTAATCCGGCGGCCTCTGTCCGCAAAATGAATGGGGCCGAGTGTGTTTTGGGGCGAGCGTTCCAGTCACCGGAACGCTCGCCCAGAATCGTTTTTTTTACTCTCTCTCGCTTTGCTGCCTCGCCCTGAGCAGCACAGTGCACGTTAACGCCAGTCAGTCAGCGCCGTCAGTTAGCGTATCAGAGCGTATCAGCGTCTCAGATACACTGTTTTGAACAGTTTTTGAAGGTGTACGGTGGCGACGAAAAAAAATCTCAAGGTGTACGACGTACACAGCATCTGACGGTAGAACCCACCACTGGGTTAAGGCATAACTCAGAAACAACTAGAGATGGCAATCTTTGCTTTTTTTTGGTCCAGGTTTGACTACTGTAAATCTCTATACACCGGTATTGATCAGTCGTCACCATAGAGGTATAATATAACTAGAGGGCGGATTGCCCCGCCCCCAGCTATCATTTCAATGAATGTGCTCAGTGGCGTTTTGAAGCACCCGGAAACCTGCCGGAAGTAGAATTATTGGTTCGATTTTGACTCCCCATAGAGTTATGAGCATGCGCACTAGTGTCCTTTTTGCGTTCTACGGCAGCCCGTGTGTCAAGGATTGAACGCGAGATATTTATTAAATACACTCGAGATGCATATTTATATGTAAATGCATATGTATGTATGTATAATATGTTTACATATTTATATGTATAAATATAAATATCTGTCAGTATGTTTTGCGCGTGCATGTATTTCTCCCCGCCTGCAGTTCCAGCTTTGGCCACTGGGGTGGCAGCTTCAATGTTTCTCAGCAACTCTGGGGGCTTGGTCGTCACTCAGGCACCTGCAGCTAGTTGAAAATGCAGCTGCTCGCCTCCTCACTGGCACTAAATAAACCCAAATAACTTCACCGCTGTCTTGGCCTCGCTTCATTGGCTCCCTGTCAATTTTAGAATTGATTTTAAGCTTGTATTATTTGTTTTTAAACCTCTAAAAGGGTTGGCTCCCCTGTATCTTTCTGAACTCCTGCACCATTACATCCCAGCCTGAGCTTGGAGGTCTGCTGACAAGCTGCCACTGGTCATGCCAAGAAACTGTGAGAAAAGCAGGGCTGAGCGTGTCTTTGTGGCGGCTCCCCCTGCAGGCTGCATGTGGAACAGCCTGCCTCTCTCTATTAGATCTACCCAGTCCATCAAGGGTTTAAAGTCTTTACACAACACTCAATTATTTCCCTGCCATTTAATCACATTTGAGCTTATCTTATTTATTTTGTTGTATATGTATGTACTGCATGTGTGTGTGTGTGTGTATATATATATTGAAATTCTTTATTCGGACTAACCCCTTGAGATGAACCATCTCGTTTTCAAGGGGCTCCGCAGTTACAGAGTACATACTAATACATTTATGAAACAGAACAAAACAAAACATAAATAAACAGGACAAAACAACATCAATCAAGGGGGGAAAACAAGACAAAACATACAACAATAACACAACAACAATACACAAAGCACATACAGTACATGAATGAATTATTGTGTCATAGATCTGTTACTGATAATTAGTGAAAACATGAGCAGGTAGTCTCAAGGTGAGAGGACAGCGCAGTTTTAAACAATTGAGGAGATGATATTGACCGAATATGAACAGGTAGGTTGTTCCAGTCAGAAGGAGCTTTAAACCTAAAGGATTTTTTGGAAACCGAATTAAATACACGTGGAACATCAAAGTAAACTTGTGTGTGTGTGTGTGTGTGTGTGTGTGTGTGTGTGTGTGTGTGTGTGTGTGTGTGTGTGTGTGTGTGTGTGTGTGTGTGTGTGTGTGTGTGTGTGTGTGTGTGTGTGTGTGTGTGAGAGAGAGAGAGAGCAAACAGAGGGGTTCATATGATGTGTTAGAAATCAATCCAAGATCATAACTTGATATAACTTGAGTATTAAAACAAATGAATCAAAATAATTGGACTGGCATAGTATAATAGAACGATGAGGTTGTTTTATGGGTCAATTTCCTGTAAATAAAATTGATGCCACTGAATGTTTGTGCCTCTTTTCCAGTGCAGCAGGTTGAGCGAACTGCTGTAGGCAGCAGTGGAAAAGATAACAGGACAGAAAGAGGGCAAAATAGTCTCTATTTTGGGCATGTCATTATAGGTGGCAGTGGCTTAGGTTAAGAGGTAGAGCGGCCGCTTCGGAATCGGCAGTGGTGGGAAAAGTACTCAAATGTTTTACTTAAGTAAAAGTATCAATACTGCGACGTAGAACTCCGTTACAAGTAAAAGTCTGGATTTCAAAATTGACTTGAGTAAAAGTACAAAAGTATTGGTATCAAAATGTAGTTAGAGCACCAAAAGTAGAAAGTAGTCATTATGCAGAATGTCCCGTTTCACAAGTTTTCAAATGAATAAAATGTCAAAAAATCTTTTGAAAATAGCAGATCTACAAGCTCACAATGTGTCGCATCCTATTGTGAGCTTGTAGATCTGCTATTTTCAAATGGCCGAAACGTATATAGGGCTGAAATAATAACGTTTTCAAATAATCGTAGTGGAGTAAAAGTACAATATTTGCCTCTGAAATGTAGTGGAGTAGAAGTAAAAGTATGGAACATTGGAAATACTCCAAGTAAAAGTACCTCAAAATTGTACTTAAGTACAGTAATTGAGTAAATGTACTTAGTTACTTTACACCACTGGGAATCGGAAGGTTCGATCCCTGTCTCCCCCTGTTGTCTAAGTGTCCTTGAGCAAGGCACTAAACCTTTACGTACTGTAACTGCTCCTGATGAGCAGGTTGGTGCCTTGTGAATGGGAGAAAGTCATGGATAAAGCCGCTATAGACCACCGAAGTCTGACGTAATTTACACATCCTTTGTTTGTCTACCTGGTTCGCAGTTTTCCACCCCCATTCTGAATCCCATAGACGTATTTAATATCGCGTCAAATAAGAACTGTGTTCCAAAAATAAACAAATGACCCCGGCGGTTTGACTCTTATGGATATGAAGCATCAACTGACGGTGAGAAAACGATAATGTTACTTCCGCCGAATTAGTTACATTTTCGCCAGAAACAGACTGTATCAAATATAAGTGACTGACTATCATAAACGATATAGAACCTCCTCCCTGACAATATCGCCGGGACAGTTTGTTTATTTTTGGACCACAATTCTTATATGAGACGATTCTAAGATGACCCAATGTTATTCTCCATAGAGAAATTACTTCCGCAAACCTGGGGATGAACAAATGACGTCAGGACTTCGGTGGTCTATAGAAACCAACCATTTAGCATTTAGATAAAACACTTGTTTTCTGTTTTACAACATAAGAAAAAATAACAAAAATTGCCGATACACAAGCCCACAATGTGTTTCATCACAACGTGTTGTGAGTTTATAGATCTGATCTTTTTTGCTATATGCCGTACAACCATGTATATAGCCTATAGGGCTTCAGTAGTTAAAGGCACATGATGAAATATTTCTTGGGACATCAAAGGGGTAAAAATGACAGATGGCATCATAACTTCTAGCTCCATTTATATCTTTTCTTCCCAGGCACGTTGACAGAGCAAAGCAATCTCTGCCACGCTGTGCTGGCTGTGGTCATATTGCCTTTGAGAATGTACAGTAATGTGCAGTTTGTGCGCTCTCACCAGCATACAGTGCATAGGCCCAGATACATACAGATGCACACATGCACTCACTCCAATACACACACGCACGCACGCACGCACGCACGCACGCAGATTTGTATTGTATAAATAAGTATACTTGTGAGGACATGAACATTGTAGGCAGTGGTATAAAGTAACTAAGTACATTTACTCAAGTACTGTACTTAAGTACAATGTAAAGGTACTTTTACTTTACTGGAGTATTTCCAATTGTCTATTCTTTTACTTCTACTCCACTACATCTCGGAGGCAAATATTGTACTTTTACTCCACTGCAAGTATTTGAACATTTTAGTTACTTGTTAATTTGCAGATATAAATTATTACATTATAGAACATACATTAACCACTTCAGCCTTATTTTACACCTAGGCTATTTGAAAATAGCCGATCTACAAGCTCACAACGCGTCGCAATGCGACACGTTGTGAGCTTGTAGATCTGCTATTTTCAAACATTTTCGTACTTTTACTTTTGGTACTTTAAGTACATTTTGATACCAATACTTTTTGTACTTTTACTCAAGTGACTTTTACTTGTAACGGAGTACTTGCAGTATTGATACTTTTACTTAAAGGCATACTAGGTAACGTTTTCAACAAAACTAAAGTTAAATTGTATATCTTTTGTGAGTGGCAAAAGTTTCACAACACCCACTCCATGAATTTCACCCCCGGAAGCCTTTTATTTATATATTTTATATTGAACGTGGACTGGGGGGACTTTCCCGGGGAAATGACGTCATCTGGCCGGAAAACGGAGGTGGAAATGCACTGGTTTCCTGTTTGGCCAGGAACTACCGCAACGGTTTCCTGTTTGGCCAGGAACTATCGCGCTAATAACAAAAAGGAACCTCACGCTGATTTTAAGAGAATGTAGGATTAGAAGATCGAAAAAGAACAGAAAAAGAAAGCACAGCTCATGGTAACTAATGCTCCACTGGCTAAGAGAAACGATCCGTAGATAGTATAAAACAATTAAAAGATCGCTTTTTGAAACGCTTCCAGCTTCCGGTGAAAACGAATGGAATTCTGGGTAATCGAGGACTCCGGAAATTGTATGCAGTGACGGTAGTGACCAGCAGAGGTTGCTAAAAATCGTTAGTTGTGAATTTGCATTGTACAACTTTAAGTAAAACATTTGAGTACTTTTTCCACCACTGATTTTAGGACAGTGATTTTATGAATACCTTTTTTTTTCATGTTTCTTTTTTCATTATGGTGCGTTCACAGGGGCCAGATACAAAGATACTAAAATACACAGCATCTTTTCCACTGTGTCGCTTTGTATCTGTGTTGCTCGGAGCTACAGTTGTAGTTTTGCATCTTTGTATCTGGAAGTTGAACCCAGCTCAACTTGAATGTGTATCTTTTATATGTGTAATATTTATTTTTGTATCTTTGTATCTTTGTATTTTTGCATCTTTGTCGCTAGAGCTACAGCTACAAACGTCGGATGTATCTTTGTATCTTCATGTCGCTGGCTTCCATTGAAAAGGAATGATAGCGTGTTTCTTTGTATCTGCCTGTGTGAACGCACCATCACTCTTGCTCCTCACAATGTCTATTTCTCATTATTCTGCTACACTTATGGAGACATTTGGTCCTCAGAAGTATAGCAATACGAGTACACACACACACACACACAGAGCCCCCTAGTGGCTTGGTAGTTAGTAATGTTCAGTGCATCGCCATAAATCAAAACCCACTCGCTGACGCCTGAGTGAGTCTCTCTCAATGAAAAAGATCCAACTAATGGCAAGTTAATAGCAATTTACAGAGCCAGCCAAGTGAACAAAGAGACACACAGACACACCATACTTTAAGTTTATAATTCCTA
This sequence comes from Gymnoscopelus braueri, assembly GCF_963280865.1. Classification (NCBI taxonomy): domain Eukaryota; kingdom Metazoa; phylum Chordata; class Actinopteri; order Myctophiformes; family Myctophidae; genus Gymnoscopelus; species Gymnoscopelus braueri. The sequence goes on along the minus strand of NC_137620.1, from coordinate 1,192,918 downwards.
ATTACTTTCACTCACTGCATGGCCTCATATTGGTAACAGACTAGACACTGTGTTGACCTGCTTTGGATCTCCCTGAGGGAGGTTCTGTCCTGTGGATTACACAGTGAAATACTCAATGTAACCACTTGAAAACTATACTAAATGTACCGGGGTGCCTCAGGGGTCTATACTAAGCCCCCTATACTTTGTTTCCCCTCCACACCAAATCTCTTCTCCGAAGATTGCTGATCTACAAGCTCACAATGCGTCCCAACGCGACACCTTGTGAGCTTCTGCAATTTTTTGTCAAATATTTGCCTGTTTTCACCAAATATTCGACTATCATGGCATGCCGAAGAAGAAGAGAGAATAGGGACACTAGGCTTCATGTTTAACCAAATGGACCATTTGGTTACATTTGTAGACTCATTGCGTTACAAATGGAATATTAACAGAGAGGATTTTACTGCGTCATCTAGTGATCTACAGTAGGTCTGACATCAAGGTTAGAAAGCATCCATTTGTTTACCTGAGCAAAACATTGCAATCTCATGGAGAAACACTTGTAAGTTGCGCCGAATAAGAGTGTCAACTAAATGCCTAAATTATAATTGAGAAGAGTGATAAATAAAATACACACATTTGATAAGAAAAACACATTAAAATGCAAAATAGAGAACAAAAGATCTCACCTCAAAATCAACAGAAGGAACATAGACAAGAAAACAGAGTTAGGATTATCAAAAAGAAACAATGAAGAAAATTAACACCATGCAGCTGACAGGACGTAATACTGTAACAGTTATGGTTGAAAACTATAACACTGAGTGTGTGAAATGACAAGTCAAAAATATTCCTGATGCAGAAAAGAATCATAAAAGGATAGAACATTTCATATCCAAAAATTCTCTCTAGAGAACTTGGCTTGTGTTGAAACCCGTGTGCACCCAGCAGGAACACTCCTTGTTGCTCCTTATGTGTGATACTGTTCATCCCAGAAGCGTTTTAAATAGTGAAGTTTGAGTGGAAATTAGTGTTTTGGAAGCAGTGAGGATATGAATGGATACATGACACTTAGATTATACTGTGAGAGTTGTGTGAGAGTTTAGAAACAGATTTTTGATATAGTTTTGCTGTTGTTAAACTTAGCCCACTATCAACTTTTAGGTTTTTGGATTCTTCACTCACCGTGAAGGAGAAATACAAAAAAACTAAAATATCCATGGATTCAAGCAATCGCGGTGTGAATAATTGATAGATTTTTTTTAAAATAAAGTCATTTAAGGGGTTGTTGAGGAATTCTTTATCAATTAGTAAGTGTTGAGGCAAACGGAGTCGGAAACATTTCGCGGTTCAATACATGAGCTCAAGGGAGAAGTACTATAAAGTCGAACATACCAACCATGACCAAAAATGTCATTATAAAACAAAATGCAAGACGCCAGAGGATTAAAACATTCAGGGTGGTGGTAGTGTAGTTCTCAGCTGTACCCTAAACAATAGATGCCAGGCTTGTGCCATCTTGACTCAATGATATTCAGAACATAAGACCAAAGGTGAACAACACAACAATATAAGTCAGGGGTCTTCAACAGGGGGTCCGGGACCCCTAGGGGTCCGCAGAGATACTGCAGGGGGGCCGCCAAATCTTTGTGTGATTTTTGTATTTTTACATTAACCACTTGAACCCTCGCATCTCTATTCTGGGGGAACATTAGCTGAAAATAGCAGATCTACAAGCTCACAACGTGTCGCAGACACGTTGTGAGCTTGTAGATCGGCTATTTTCGTCAAAGAGGTTTGGTGAAGAGGGAAAAAAAAGCAGACTGTGAGGACAAAGAAACCGGCCCTTCTTCTTCTTGCTCTGTTCTGTTCCGGCCACACCATGTAGCAGCAATGCTGACTCCTGTGCTCTGTACTCTGTTTTTGTCCAATAAATCGACTTGAGGAACATTACTGGTCTGGACCTTTCTACTTCCTTTCAACTATATTGTCACGCTTGTGCAAAATACACAACACCAGAGTTTAAGTGGTTAAATGTCTGAAAATACACATTTAACATGAATCCAATATGCAGTTGGGGCCCCTGTTTCATCTTTCTCTCACCTAAGGGGTCTGAAAAACGTTGAAGACCCCTGATGTAATGCACAGTTCTATTCATCCAAAGGGTGACGTTAATGACTTGGAGTACATAGTGTCATTGGATATGATCAGCTGAAATGCCTCACTTTACATCAGATGTTAAGTTATAGCGTTTGTCTGCATTTGATGTGTGTGTGCAGGTGGAGTGGCTGCAGAACGAGGAGCCTGTGAACTGGGATGGAGTCGTTGACACCAGAGTGGATCAGAACCTCATCATTCCAGAAGCCCGTCTCTCAGACTCTGGGAACTACACCTGTGTAGCCAGCAACATCGTGGCCAAGAGACGCAGTTCCACGGCCACCGTGGTCGTCTATGGTAAGATGTACACCTTCATTTGATCCTGTCTGGGTCACATTTACTAACAAGTAAGTCCCAGTGTAATGTACACTGCAACACGTTTTTTTATTTACCCCTTTTTCTCCCCAATTTCATCCTACTCCTCCCGCCCAACACTCCCTGCTGACAGGCTCACAATGCTGACAAGCTCACAATGCAACGCATTGTGAGCTTGTATAAAATAGGGCTAAAGTGGTTAATGTATGTTTCATGTTATCATAATTTATATGGTAACTAGTAACTAAAGTTTTCAAATAATTGTAGTGGAGTAAGAGTACAATATTTGCCACTGAGATGGAGTAGAAGTAAAAGTGTTGGAAATTGGAAGTAGGCTGCAAATACCTCAAAATTGTACTTAAGTACAGTACTTAAGTAAATGTACTTAGTTACTTTCCACCGCTGACTCTCAGAATGTGCAAATGGTTACATTTAGTAAATTGACAGGAGTCAGGATCTTACAGACAGTGTAACTGTAGGCTACACATACAATATTCACATGTTTACTAGTACATACCCAGGGATAGACGCCCCCAAACTATGTGCAGACACAGTACAACCATCAGTTAATTTATCCACCCTCAGTTCATTAAATACACTGAGAGTGTGAGCACCTTAACAGTTACCTCATTAACTGTTGATTTAATTAACTGAGGGTTATTTAAATTAACTAAGGGTGTCCACATTAGGTGTACAAATGGAACCTCAGAGTTAAATTAACACTGATTACAGATTAGGAAATGGTATCAAATGGAGGTCCGTGGCTTAATCAATGCATATCAAGCTGTGGGTCCTTTAAAAAGGTTGAGAATCACTGCTATAGTACCTTTCAGATAGGTGCTATATAGTAGCTACCTTTATGATAGGTGCTATACCTTTAAGATGGGTGCTATATCACCAAAAGACGTTTTCCTACGATTACAAGCCAAATAACCCCTTTTAATGTTTAACATTTAGCATATACATGCCTACAGGTCTTTACAAGCTGTTTTCTAGTGCTGTTCTGTTGGCTGCTCTGCAAATAAAGAAACAAAGCGCTGCTATTCCACTGGGGAAAACTCCACAGCTCATTAATCGCAGTGTTTCCACATTTACTTATCTTGACGTCTATCAACATCCAGAGCGGCTCCTTTGTTTTCACAGAAAGCAAGTGAATGATGTCTCACTATTCAGCCTTTCTGTTTCTCATCAAAGCAGCAGTTGAGGCCCGTCAGTCATCAACCACTGTCACACTAATGAAGACTCTCACAATGTTCCTACTCTTGATAGCATGAGACAGATGTAGATCAACAAGAAAGAGCACATCTTCATTTTCCAACATGACAAAGAATGTGATATTACAATAAGTCAGCTGTTTATACGGCAGCAGATGAAAGGTGATGGATGGATTATTAGAGCCAGAGCGATTTGATATATCCTATGGGGAGACGCGTGTGTATATGTACCCCATGGCTACAGCAGAATAAGCTATTTGGCATTAGCCAAAGAGCTCATTTTATCGTCTCTGTCGGGGGGAAACCTCATATGTCCAAAAAACTAATCAAATTCAAAAACAGATCTAGAAGCCCAGAATGCGTCGCATCGCACCACGTTTCGAGCTTGTGGATCTGCTACGGTTGATGCTTTTGTGTGACGCTGTAGTATGATCATGTAGGGCGTTAATTAACGGAAAAAACAGTATGGAGATAAGAGGTTTCTGACTGACAGCAAAGATATATAGATGGATGGATGGGAGGAACACATTACACTGAAAGCACTTGTCTTTTCACTTCTGATGGAAACCTTTTTTAAATTGCCCAGTAATTCTGTTGCTTTGTATATAAAAGAATATATTGTATTATATTATGTCACGGTGCTGACACAGAAGGACGGGCTGGACCCAAGAGCAGGACACGACAAGGGAGAATAAAGGTGGAACTGAACTTTACTAAAGAAAAGGTAACAAAACAGAGAATACACCTCGCCAAAGAGGGAAATACAAAAACAGTCACGGCACCATGGGAGACAGAATACATTACACACAGACCAGGAAGCGTCGTGACACGGTTTATCCTCGCAAAAGGCACCGGCTGGAAAGTCATTATAAAGGGAACCAAAGTCATTAGCCCAAAGGGCCTACAGCCGGGCGTGCCGCGGGTTCAAAGCATAAACAGAGTCATACAGAGTCAGTGAGGAGGAGGGGGCGGGGCCGAAGGAGCGGCAGCACCCGAACCGTGACAATATTATATATTTGTTTATAAAAGGATATATGGTATTGTATTATATATTTGTTTATAAAAGGATACATAGTATTGTATTATATCATTGTATTTAAAAGGATAATGGTATTGTATTCTATCTTTGTAAATAAAACAATATATTGTTGAGAAAAGAAGAGTGAAGTAGAAAGTAGGTCAGTGTTCAAACTGTGAGGATTGCTTTGGTCTGACATTTCTGCGCTGCCATGCAGTGGTGAAAGTACATTTACTGTAAGTACTGTACTTGAGAACAATTGTGAGGTAATTTTACTTTGCTGAGGTGCGTATTTCCTGTATATATATTATAGTTCTACTCCACTAAATCTCAGAGGCAAATTATGTGACAGCTTTAGTCACTTTGCAAATTTAGAATACAAATACAAAACATAAATGATGATGTATTATTAGGATATTATTAGGTTCATATATTATTAGGTTAATATAACCAGCAGCACATAAAGTAATTCAAATCAGACCCACATTTACAAGCTTAAAATTGATAAACACAATGAATTACAGATGGTCCATTCTGCATAATAGTACTTTTACAGCTGGCCCTGTAAGTACATTTTGATGCCAATACTTTTGTATTTACTCAAGTAACATTTTGAATAACAAAACATAACATTCTAAATTTTGACTTATACTTGTAGCAGAGTATTTCTATATTGTGGTATTCAATCTACTTCTACCATTGCTTATAGGGTGTCTCTCTTCCTGTTTCTTTTCTTCTTCTCCTCCAGTAAACGGAGGCTGGTCCTCGTGGACAGACTGGTCCTCCTGCAACGTGCGCTGTGGGCGGGGCATGCAGAGGCGTTCGCGCACCTGCACAAACCCCGCCCCTCTCAACGGGGGGCTGTTCTGCGAGGGCATGTCTATACAGAAGAGCACCTGCAACGCATTATGTCCAGGTACGCATCAAACCATGACGAATTGCACTGCTCCTTATTTAAAGGAGTTATTTTTGTCGCATTCCTAAGCCAATAATTTGGTGACCGGTGGAAAGATTAATAATATTGATTGATTAGTAATGTTGTAATACTATTTATTGATTAGTAATGTAAGTAATAGTAAAGTAGTAGTAATTAATATTCCTTATAAGAATATTGATTAGTAATGTTGTAATATTCATTATAATAATATTGATCGGTAATGTTTTAATATTCATTATAATAATGTAAAGTAATGTGGCTCTCATTGCTCTGTGAATCCAAGGCTGACAACACAACTCGTTGAAAGTAGTTTGGCTGAGCTCTCATCAGCTCTCATGCAACGTTTGCCGGTGCTTCTGTATTTATCACAGCATTCTTTAGGGAACACAGCTGTCTCTCTCTCTCTCTCTCTCTCTCCCTCTCCCCCCCTCTCCCCCCCCCCTCTCTCTCTCTCTCTCTCTCTCTCTCTCTCTCTCTCTCTCTCTCTCTGTGCTACATTTAGGGTAATTACAAATTTCTCTTCAAACAGTCTTTTTATGCTCTGACCTCATTTTTATGTCTGCAACGTACGCAACACACAGCGTTCTTAGACAGCAACCCTGAACACAAAGTTTATAAAAGTGGGAAAAAGAAGACATAAACAGAAACCGAAACTACAGCCTTTCTCTTCCTGGAAAGTTAAATAGAAGCCATTGTTCTTACATCAATAAATGAGTAAAGTGGTCCTTTAACCCATTCAATTCGGGAACACCTCTCTGTCATTTTTAGATTTCTTTGGCTATTAAAAAAGTAGCACAAAAACACATTATTTGCATTTAGATGATCAGAGAAAGCCTTGAAAATGCTTGGAGTCATAATGGTGGGAGGGGGAGTCAGTGAAACATGACACAAGTCAGCAAGATGCTCCAACATGGTCCTCACGTCTATCCCTGTTGGGAGGACAATGTTTACTATATGTGAATTTTGCGGTAAAATCTCTATAAAGACTTTCTCGGGAGACTCTGTGAAAGACAGGTTATCTTTGTGTTGTCAGCATTTTGTAAGAATCCCTTTTTTTGCAGTGGTGTAACTGAGGTATATTTCCCACTGCAGACAACCCATATGAGGTATATTCTTCCACTGCCTTAAAGGCTCTATTGAGTTGCCAACAACGCCATATTGCAGATAGTTTGATGTCCCAGTGGTGAGAATGAGTGGTTGTAGAATGAATGGAGTCATCACTAGTCAGTGAGGTATCTTTGCATCCGATTTATTGCATAAGTACAAACAGCTTCCTATGGGGACCCTGAGGTCCCCACCACACCACACAACAGCCTGCCGGCTGCTGAGTCACACACAGAGATAGCCACACTTTGGCACAGTCTATATAGCACTGAATAGGTGGGTGGGGGTCAGCCTCCAAAAGTTAGACCCCACGCAGACAAACAATAGATCACCCTCTGAGTTCCCTGATTCAATTTGCACCTGTATGAAGCAGGAAAGGGGGAAGGGAGACACATGCATAGAACCCAGGTAAACAACAAAAGGCAAAGCTAAGTGTATGTACCCCACCCGGCCCAGACCAACAGTCACCTCTTGAATCCACTCTTGTGTCTGACTGTAAGCTACTTGTAGACTTGTGAAGTTAAATAATGCTAACAAATGTGGATGTTATGTTATTAAATATACTACATAACCAAGTAAAGTTTTTTAGGTATTTCCAATTGCCAATACTTTTACTTCTACTCCACTACATCTCAAGGGCAAATGTTGTACTTTTTACTCCACTACAATTATTTGAAAACTTTAGTTACTAGTTACTTTGTAGATTTAGATTATTATTAAAAAGCATACATAACCACTTTAGCCCTATACTTTGGCTATTTGAAAATAGCAGATATACAAGCTCACAATGCGTCGTGACCTTGTAGATCTGCTATTTTCAAATTATTTGTATACATTTTAAAACGTGTGAAATGGCACATTCTGCATAATGAGTAGTTTTACTTTTGGTACTTTAAGTACATGTTGATGCCAATACTTTTATACTTTTACTCTTTTATACTTTTACTTAAATTTGAAATACCAGACTTTTACTTGTGACTTTTGATTTTTAATTGCCGGTAGTTGACCTATAATAGGCTCTATGCACAGCAGCCATATTGGAAAGAAATTGGGCCTCTACCTTACTTCCTTCACAGGTGTTGCCAATGATTCTAATGAAGGCTCTGTTCCATTTAGTGTAGCACAGTGGTTCTCAAACATTTAAATTTCAAGGACCCCCATAACTCTGAGGGCTCTATTCAGGGCTAGATTTGAACAAACCACTAATTACGGATTTCGGACTAGGCAAGAGGCGTTTCCCCGCAAAATTCGGTATTCTATGGCACCCCCCTCACCCGCCAAACACCTGAGCTACCCGTTACATTATGCATAGGTGTGGTTTGGGCGTTACAATGATAAAACCAATCACCGTGCCAGAAGCCATTGCCTTTAAGAGAAGACTGCGCTAGCCGTCATCCCCGATCCAATATATGCTCTAGCCTATCTCCCTGTCTGCAGTCTCTGCACTGTTGCCTGGTCTGATTATTATAAGCCGCATTGGGCTTGTTTTCCTTCTTTTTTTTATTTTATCCAAATACATTTTTATATTAATTTGTAGCCTATTGTGTTCACAATAAGCTTGTCATATTAGTCAGATCCGGAATAGTATATGAAAGCCATTTAAAATATTTATACTATTGGTACACACCGGCTGCTCCCAAATAATTAATTACATCATGTTGCGACAACGCTCCTACGTGGTACACAGACAAACAGTAGCACATGGGTATAATAAATTGGACAGTTTTAGGAAAGGTCTATAGCCTATGTACTCACGTTGGCTGTTATCGTTCTATTTCCACCATTCTAATGGATTCCAGGGGTGTGTAAACATCTCTGAAGTTGCTCCATAGTTTCCTCTGAAGTGACGCAGTTAAAGTTAACTTACATCCATATTGTCCCCGTTATCTTTCATCATCCACCTTTGTTCAGTAATCCCGAACAGAGCTAAACTTTAAGTTTACATCAATCAAAGCCTCTCAAACCCAGACACATTGCTGCGATGCGTATGTGCGTCGCCTACCTACCCAAAATAACAGACATACAAGCTATCAACGGCGCTGCGTCATGTCGTGTCGACAGCTTACAGATCTGTTATTTTGGACAGCATACAATGAGGCGCGCGCGCGCCACGGAGTAGCCTATCACTAAACCAAAAACATTACATTACGTGGTCAACAACATACTAGACATGTAACTTGCTTGGAGCTTTTAATGCAGTGGTTCTCAACCTGTGGGTCGAGACCACAATGGAGCACCCAACGCCTGGCGAGCTTGTAGATCTGCTATTTTCACAATATTTATCTGTGGAACCGAGTCAAACAAAATGGGGGGGGGGTCCCCAGTTCAAATATGGTTATTTTGGGGGGTCATGAACGTAGCGTTTACGCGGGGAATATAATAATAATATAGGCTAATATATATAATATAGGCTATAATATAATATTCACCCGCAGCATGGGTTTAATGAGACAGCAGCCAAAATGAAAATCACACTATGATCCGATCATCTTATAAAAAATGTAAGTGCTTAAGATTTTAGCCCAAACCCAACGGGACCCGACCCGGCCCGTCGGCACCGGCTGAGCCGGGTCTACGTTTTTTTTACATCCAAATAAATTCACATATTAATTAATTTGTAGCGTAGGCTATTGTGTTCACAATAAGCAACTTGTCATATTAGTCAGATCCCCAAGAGTATATGAAAGCCATTTAAAATAGTTATATATTCTTACACAGCTGATGCCAAATAATTAATCAACAGGGCAGCGCAACGCAATATAGGTCAAATCACTCAGCTGTCTTGTCATGACGCAGCAGCAGATCGAGCCCCCTTTAAAGTTTAAACCATAACATGACATCTTCAGACTATTGAGCTTTCTTCATGTCTTTTTCACCTCAAAGTAAATGTTGGATTATTTCTTCAAATGAGACACTATGAGAGCACAGGCAGCGGTCAGTAGATGGTAACATTGGATGTGATTTCTCCATCGCAAAAATTATTACGGTTATTCTATGAAACATATATTCATAATCATTTTTAAAATGGTTATGGGGCAGTGTATATTTATATAGCCCTATTTGCTCCAAGCTGTTTTTTAAATAAAATATAGACTGTTGGAATAGGGTAGAATGACTCCTGTTCTTAACGAATTACCAAGATTTAATGAGAAATAAGGCTTCTTTAGAAAAATGACTGACGGGCTGGGCTGTGTCTAATTTGTCAATTATTAGTCCAGCCGGGCTGAAATATTTAGGGGATATGAAAGCTCTAGTTAGTAGTTTGAAGTGCTCATGTGGCCTTATAGTTGCTTCTTTTTGTTTTCATAGACCTGCGGACTGCGGTTGCTTATTTCTCGCCAAGGCTGGCAACACGGCTCATGGTCCAACGCACAAAGCCATTGTAGTGTCTGTGTGCACTTGGCAGGTGATTTTATAAACCGGCGGGTGGTATTAGATTCCACTATCCCCCCCCCGAAACCCGTACCCATGTGTGTCTGTAGAATTGCAATGTGGGGGATATAGCAACAACACGCCCACGGGCACACCTCCATGCGCAAATAACGGTGTCGGCATAATGGTGACGGGTAGAGCAGGTGCTAGAATAACCTATTGGGGCGGCGCAGCTCCATTATCCGGATTTAACGTGGTTTAGAGGGGGAGAAAACTGCCACAGAATAGAGCGGTGAGGGTGTACAAATGGAGCCATTTGTACACCCTCAGAGTTGCACCCGTAAGGGGCCATTTGGAACCCCCTCAAGGAACCATGAGGGTCCCTGGACCACACTTTGAGACCCACTGGTGTAGCAGAGTGTTTCCAGTGAGCCAACATGCATAATATCAGCAGCACCCTG
>NC_137620.1:1158134-1182158 GCF_963280865.1 Gymnoscopelus braueri | reverse complement strand
AACTCATTCCAGTTAAAAGAAAATGACGCAGCGAGCTGGCTTGGCAGCTATTTCTTTTTTTGTTCGTGTTTTTTGTGTTTTTTGTGTTTTTTTTGTTGTTTTCTTGTTTTAGCTATTCATGTTTGGCTTTAGTATCAGAAACTCACTCAGGCCAGGTGAAACAATGATGCAAGGAGCTGGGTGGCAGCTTGTATTTCATTGACGACGAGTGACTGACATATATTTGCAGTTGGTTGTGATAACAAGATATGCCATATTGCATACCCAGATGTACTGTTTAACATGTACTGTACATGCGTTGCTACATTTAATAGATTTTATGTGGGATAAACTGATCATAACCAATATCAGACAATTTAAATAGAACTTTCAGAGTACCCCTAGGAGCCCCCATCCAATGTACATAAAAATGGGGATACTGGTAAGCCATTTAGGGACCACTGTTCATAATCCTTTGTCTGTCCAGGGATTATCTCACTAATCGCTGGACCAGCATCAGCATAATCTCTCTTGTGAACGTTAACTGTATACCAAAGAAGTGACTGCCCACATGTTTGATATGATTTATATATATTTTTTTAATATTTATCGTTACCACTTTACTCAGGAACGATGCAAGTCAGGAACGATGCAAATAATCATTATCGTTATCATCATTATTATTATTATCACAACTTTCATAAGTGGGGAAATTAGACTGCTGTTGGTAGTCATGGCTGCCAGTTCACACCTGATGTTGTGTGGGAGTTCAGACTGATCCAGACCGTACTTAATAGCTGCTAGCTTGCACAACGTCTTAAGACTAGGACTTAAATCTAAGATGTACACGTCAAGTCTTGCTGGGACTCTTCTGTACCCTTCAAAGATGATGATACGATTCCCCACCATGCAACAGCACATTTTCTCTGGACTCTCTGAACACAGTGTCTTGCCCTTGGGATCAACCTTCTTCCAGGAGAAGGTCTCTGGATTGAATTTCCACAACAGACCATGTAAGCGCCCCAAAATTATTTTTCCGCCAAATGTGTACAGCTCTCCATTGTAGGCAAAGGCTGAATGACTCCTGCATCCTTCTGCAATAAGCTGTGCAGAAGGCCTGCTCATCCAGCAGTTGGTCTCTGTGTCAAACACTCTGACATTGTTGTAGAGGGCATTGCGTTCCCCACAGCCCCCAAATACAAACATCTTTGTCCCGATTATGGTGGCAGAGTGACTGAATGAAGCAGGTGGTGGCGTGCCTCTGGTGTTAATTATAGACCAGACCATTGTGCTTGTGTCCAACTTGTACATGTCATTATAGAAAACATCAGAAAACCATTTAAATGTCTCTCCTCCATGGATATACATGACATTCCCCAAGACAGAGGCTGAGTGGCCATGCCTCTCCTCTGGAACAGTCCCAGAAACATCGTGCTGGAGCCATCTGTGGATGTCGACATTGAATGAATGAAGCTCTTTGCAATAAGGATACCGTCCCCAGATGTATACGGAATCTTCTATGAGCACAGCTGTGTGGTCCTGGCGTCTGCAGGGAAGCTCAAAGGGACGTTCTCTTCCAGTTGTCACTGGAGGCACCTTCATCCAGCATAAAGACACTGTGTTGAAGACACAGATCTGATCACAGAATCCTACAAAGTAGTACACTTTGTGTCCCACTGGCACAACAGCATAAGCCCAATTAGGTAAAAATAAAAGACACTTTTGTCTTTTCATTGGATAAACTGTACAGCACAACATTCCTTACACCGTTATTGTGTGCACTAGCTGTCACAAGGGGGTTGGTGAAGGACTCAAAAGCAGACTTCACTGAGACACGGTTAGCAGAACAGCCTTACTGAAGATCAGAGAAACAGGAAATTGGAAGTAACAGGAAACTAGAACACCACTAGTTGGCTGTTACTAATAGATAGGATGGGGAAATACAGCGGACAAATTCTGCATACAAATTGGCAACTGAGATGCAGTATCATATAGACCCCAATGATGTCATAGATGATGTCACGCAATGGCATCATCATGGTGGTGGGACCAGTGGTGTAAAGTAACAAAGTACATTTACTCAAGTACTGTACTTAAGTACAATTTTGCGGTACTTTTACTTTACTGGAGTATTTCCAATTGTCTATACTTTTACTTCTACTCCACTACATCTCAGAGGCAAATGTTGTACTTTTACTCCACTACAATTATTTGAAAACTTTAGCTACTAGTTACTTTTCAGTACATTGTGATGCCAATACGTTTGTACTTTTAATTTAAATTGTAACAGAATATTTCTATATTGCAGTATTTGTACTTGTAAATAATTTTAGTACATTTTCCACCACTGGGCACGGTGACGGTGGTCTCTCTCTCACTCCCTCCCTCCCTCCCCCTCTCTCTCTCTCTCTCTCTCTCTCTCTCTCTCTCTCTCTGGTTCAGGCGTGGACAGCAGCAGTGATGTAGCTCTGTACTCAGGTGTCTCTCTATCTCTCTCTCTCTCTGGTTCAGGTGTGGACAGCAGCAGTGATGTAGCTCTGTACTCAGGTGTCTCTCTATCTCTCTCTCTTTCTCTCTCTGCTTCAGGTGTGGACAGCAGCAGTGATTGCGAACGCGGAAGGAGCCTCCGCCCAAGTGCAGCTTACTATGAAACCGTGCTCGGGTTGTGTGTGTGTCTCTGTGTCTCTGTGTCTCTGTGTGCATGCACTGCCTGTGTGCAGCCGCCAGAGTGCGCCAGAGTGCAGGAATGTAGACAATGCTCTGATTAAAATGCACAACAGCCTGCAAAACACACACACACACACACACACACACACACACACACACACACACACGATGTCAATGTTCTCTCCCCATCACGGTGAAATAACACGGATTACAAGTCCGTAAACACAATATTTTCGAGCTGCGTTCGCTTCCAGCGTTCGCGCGTCTTACTTGTGTAGCTCTGTACTCAGGCGTCTCTCTCTCTCTCTCTCTCTCTGCTTCAGGTGTGGACAGCAGCAGAGATGTAGCTCTGTACTCGGGCGTGGCTGCAGGCCTGGTGACGGTAGTTCTGCTGATCGTGGGCGTCACTCTGTACAGGAGAAACCAGAACCAGTACGGTGTGGATGTCATCGACTCCTCGGCTCTCACTGCAGACTTCCAGTCCTTCACGTTCAAGTCCTGTAGCCAAGGTGAGCTCGACACACACACACACACACACACACACACACACACACACACACACACACACACACACGTGCCTTACAAAAACAATGTTGGTGTAATGGTGTTTTAAATTTATAATTTTTTCTGCATGCACAAATACAGTCATTTATTCATATTAAAGCAGCACTATGTAACTTTAGCTTAATTAATACATTTACATTTTGTCCAATTTGTATGGTAGAGTATGTTAATACAATATAACTTATACAATTGGGGTGGTTGTATTTTGTCTCCCTGCTCTCCTATTGAGACATTTAGATTGTGTCAAAGGTCATGTCTCACCTAGACACAGGATCTGACACAAATTCTGACCCGATGGTCAATAGTCAATTTATCCCCTGAGCAAGCAGGTAAGCTCTATTAGCTCAATGGTAAAAAATATCAGCACTTGCGCAGGAAACCGGGTTCAAATCCGGGGTAGAAGAGGAAAGTTACATAGTGCTACTTTAATGTGCCAATGATTCTAGGAACATGTGAAAAAAAAACCGATCCATTTCTCAATTTGTGACAAGTTTACTTTTCCTGGTTAAAAATATTATTATAGGAGGCTTTGTGAACTTTCAAACTGGTAACTAATCATTTTTAATATTTAACAAAGACGACTGTAGATGTTGGTTATTTCACATTAAGTAGCATCAAAGGTGACAGTGTTGTTATAAGTTGTAGCTCTGATTAAAAAAGAGAGGACAAAACCTCTCTCTGCCACTCATTAGGCCTCACTAAATAACAGTCTCACTAAAAGTTAAAAGATAGACATCTTCAATTGTCTTTGCTAAACCTTATAACGGATTAGCTACTAGTTTGAAAGTATACAAAGGCTCCTATAACACAATATTATAATATTTTTGAACCAATTGGCAAATGTATAGTTTTTTCACGTGCCCCTAGAATGGAAGCATTTCCACTTTAACCCTGGGGTTAATGTGGGTAAAGTTTTGATTTACGCATTGCAAGCTTATAGATTGGCTATTTTTGCTATCTGTCATATTATGTATATAGGGCTTAAAGGGCAAGACCACTTTAGTAGAGGTTTGGGTTGTGTAGTTACCTTGCCATGATGCACCTCCAATGGTGGACAAGAAATAAAATAATATATTTTTTAAATAATTGCTCCACCGATTAGAAATTGATGATTTAAAATATGCTCCTCATTGACTTACATTGTACAATGAAACAGCTCTCAAAGTCAATCTTTTAGCACATAAATGAGCACAAAAAAAGCTGATTCAGACAATATAGAACATCACCAAACCCAGTACCGTTTTTTTTTTTTTCTTTAAATTTTTATCCCGTGATTTTTGTAACCCATTTTTTTTCACCCGGTGCCAATTTCCTAAGTGATCCTGGGCGCTACACCAGCCCTACACCAGCACTACACCAGTCCCCCACAGTAGGGAGGCCAGGGCCGAGCTCATGCTTCCTTCAGGCATGAGAGCCAACTGACCTTCTTGTCACCCGACAGGGGGGAGTTTCCCTGGTTGGACGTAGCGCGTGGAAGGAACACGTTATTCCAACCAGTTCCCTTCCCCTCCATCAGGCGCCCCGGCTGTCATGGGGGAGGCGGTATAGCGACCAGGATTACTACATGTTTTTGTGAGGGTATTAACTACCCTAGGAGACACGGGGAGAACATGCAAACTCCACACAGAGTAGGACCTTTCGCCGACCCCACCTAGGGTATGGGCACTGATGACACGGAGGAGAAGACACGCCCCCAGCGCCCACAGCGTCCCCGGCGGGAATCGAACCCAGGACCTTCTAGCTGTGAGGCGACAGCGCTACCGACTGCGCCACCGTGCCCCTCCGTTCTTTTTTTTTTAATACAAATTTCAACTCACTGTTCATTTGACTATTTGAAGATCCGGATCCGCGGATCCAGTCTGGGGTTTCTTCCCAATAAAAATAGCGAAATCAACAGGAAGTTAACATAAAAAAAATAATTAAAAAAACAGTAGCCTACTGGGTTTGGTGATGCTCTATATTGTCTGAATCAACTTTATTTACATTCGTTTACATGCTAAAAGAGTGACTTTGAAACGCTCTGATCTTTACTTTTTGCTTCTCTGACACAAGATTCCTCCATGTATTTTATTTCTTATCGAAGGCTGGTATCACGATGATCTGAAAATGTAGTCAGGCACAAATGGGCGGGGACTATATGAGGAGTTATGGCATGATCTAGTAGGAAAACTTTACTGTATGACCTATGGTTCAAGAGTTATAGGCTTAAATTAGCTGTTCACAAACGGATACACAGCTACACGGACGGACAGGGTCGTGTAGCTGTAAAATGTAACATCAAGATCATTTTTAAGCTCAAAATGATTTACTGAGCTTAGAACAAGTTTTATTTATGCTTTTTTTCACAGCTTCAAATGGCTGCTTAAAGTGATTTATTTATTTATCATCTAAAAAATATATTTATTTAAAAAAAATGTTAATTATAATCAAAGGTGTGGTGGATAATGTAAAACACAGGAATGCATTCCACCCCCACCCTAGTAAGAGCAAAAGGGCTGCTGTGTGAATATGGAATATGGAATATGGTTAATGATGGAGAGTGTTTTGCATAATTTTTTCCATGGTGAGTACAAATGATAGGCTAGCGGATATAAATTACTGCATATCCACTTCTCTTTGCCAGATTCTACTGTTATCTGCTCTCATCTACTGATTTGTGCACATTAAAGTGACCTTGACCAGATAAAATGGTTGTTGTTTAAATGCACCGAGTATATAACTGTAGTCCCGGGTTTCCAGAAGGTGGCATACCCATTTCCTGTTCTGTGAAGGTGTCTTAAGTGTTTGCGGTTCAAATCTGCTGCCGCGCCAATTATACAAAGCTGAACCGGAACAGGAAACGGGTATGCCACCTTCTGGAAACCCGGGACTAAGGTTTTGCACAAAGACTGGGGTCCCCATCTTGCGCGGCGCCTTAATGCCTTATGCCTTATCTTATTAGGCATTTTTCTCTATTTTAAAATGTTTTTCAATATAAAAAAAAATACCTGATAAGATTAGGTATAAGGGATAAGTCGGCACGCAAGATAGGGCCATAACTGTATATTCACTAACAAAACAAACTGCCCATATTACTGTGTTTTTCAGGAAATCCTCTGCTGATCAACTCCTCCATGCAGCCTGATCTGACGGCGTCTAGAACCTACACCAGCACCATGTGTTTCCAGGACTCCATGGAGAAGGATCTGATGGTTGAGCGGTCACTCTTTGACCCCTTACCTGACCTCAAGGTCAAAGGTGAGAGGAACAGATCCTTGCTTCCCTCACTTGCGTCTTTTCCTTAGCCAAATTCCAATACCCCAACTTCCACACTCAGTCACTCCACTCGCGTCCTCCACTCGCGCATTAGTACCGCCTCCGAGCGAGGAGGAGAGGATTATATGCAAGTCCCGAGGAATCAAGTCGGCTGGACTTACAACCATGTCATGTTGTAAATGCTACATTTCTCATGAGCTGTTTGACATGCATTCTTTCTCCCACACCATGCACAACAAACTATACGCTGTCTGGGAGATGGGGTCAAATTATTTTTTCAAATAAATTGATAGTATAAATAAAAATCAACCCATTATTGAATGTGTTGCTTCAGTAGCTTTGATCACTGTTATTCAGAATGATATATATATATATATATATATATATATATATATATATATATATATATATATATATATATATATATATATATATATATATATATATATATATATATAAATGCACTTCAGTATTCAGTTTAATCAAATGGGACACTTTCACCCTCAAACCGTTCAACACACGCACATTTTAGGAAATGAGCACGCAGAACAAAGGTTTGTCAGCTCTAAAACATCCCTTTGAAGTCTGCGACACGGCACAGTTATTTATAAAAAAAATATGTTTTACCCCATCTCCAGACAGCGTAGTCATGGTTTCCATTCCATAGCCAAAGGAGATGGTCCATCCAATAACAGAACAGATAGGCAGTCTACACTTCCAGGGAGCGTAAGAGAATATGTAATGCCTCTTGCATTCAAAGTGATTGTCAGGGTGGGGGGGTCCCTAGTTCAAATATGATTATTTTTGTTGGGGGGGGGGGGGGGTCGCGGGCTGAAAAGGTGGGTAACCACTGGGTTAAGCAGTGCGAAGGCAGTGGAGACAACTTTTTGGCTAAAGGGTTAGATGGAGGTGTCTCCTGAAGAGAAATGACTGTGCATTGAACCTTGAGGATTAGATGGTTCTGTCATGCTGTATGCTGCACAACATGTGTGAGGAGCATGGGGGTCATCGGTACACTGAGTCCAATGAGGGCATCCCCGCGATGCAGCAGCATTTGAACATGGAGCCGTCGTCCGTGAATAAGAACATGAACAGCAGGATGGATCTGATGTGTGAGCTGCACTGTTCAACTATTTCAATCCTGTTTAAACCCATTAAAACCCGGAAAAGCATCTGTGTTATTTATTTAGCTATATCGTCTCTGCCGGGTGGAAGCCTCATATGTCCAAAACTGTTACTTTTCAGGATTCAAATTCAAAAGCAGCAGAAGTAGCGGATCGACTACTAGATCTGCTACTTTTGCTGCTTTTGTGTGACACTGTAGTATGACCAAGCAGGGCATTAATTTACGAAAAAACACAAAAAGTTTAAATATGGAGATAAGAGGTTTCTGCCCATGACAATATATAGATCAGGTTTTACAGGAAACTGTTAGGATTTAGAATACATTTGTAGTATCGGCCTCAGGTCTTAATGGGTTAATGTAATGAGTATTGTACAGTGCATGCTGTAGTTTGTTATTATGTTCATTTGTGTTGTACTGTACCATATCTGTAGTTTTTTTGTGTGTTTAGGCATTATGCCTGCTTGTTCTTTGTGTTGTTTTAATTTCAAGATGTGAAAGAAAATGAATTAATTGAATTAGGATTTTTTTTGTTTTATAGAGACCTTTTTCCACACAAAGACAGTTTATTGGACTGTAAATATAACAGCAATGCATGTGGAACAAGTCTGGCAAAAGTTTGAATAGTTTTGGGTTTGTTCACAGCACAGATTAGTATCTTACATTTGGCTACGCTGCTGACAAAAGACTTGACATTGAACTGGAGTTAACCATTTAAACCCTCTAGACTAGGGGTCTTCGACAGGGGGTCCGGGACCCCTAGGGGGTCCTCAGAGTTACTACAGGGGGGCCGCCAAATCTTTGTGTGATATGATATTTTTTTTACATTAACCACTTGAACCCTAGCATCCCTTTTCTGAGGAGAACTTTAGCCGATCACAACACCTCGCAGTGCAAGGTGGTGTGAGCTTATAGATTTGCTATTTTTGGCAAAGAGGTATACTGTAGGTGTAGAGGGAAAAAAGAGCAGACCAAGTAAAACAAAAAAAAAGTTTAATCTGAAACACAATTTTATACAATATAGAGGGAGTCCCTGCTTCATCTCTCTCTTAGCTAGGGGGTCCTTGGCCTGAAAACGTTGAAGAGGTTTTTGAGGCCAAGGACCCCTTAGCTGAGAGAGAGATGAAGCAGGGACCCCCCACTATATATTGTATACAATTCTGTTGCAGATTAAACTTTCATAAATAGCTTCATGGACTTGTTTGACTATCGTCGTGTTGTGTAAATTTTTTGCTAATGTGTATTTTCAATACTTGCTAAACTTGACCATTGGCTCTGTACTTGGTCTGCTCTTTTCCCCTCCACCATCTCTTCACCGAAAATAACAGATCCGTTGTGAGCTTGTAGATCTGCTATTATCAATGAAAGTTCCCCTCAGAATAGGGATGCTAGCCTAGAGTTCAAGTGGTTAATGTAAAACAAATATATAGGTCCCTATCACATTTGGGGGCCCCCCTATAGTAACCTGAGGACCCCCTGTTGAAGACCCATGCTTTAGACTTAGTAACTGGACCTGAGTTGACTGTACTTGGACCGCTTTTTTCTGTTTACATCAAATCTCTTCACCAAAAATCCAAAAAGCCAATCTACAAGCTCACAACTCATCGCAACGGGACACGTTGTGAGCTTGTAAATTGGCTATGTATGGCTAATGTTGTAATGCCATGCATTTGTATGTGACTTTATTATGATCCAAAATGTGCTGTGCCATGCCAGGAGACGAACTTTAGTATTTTCATATTTAAAAAAATGGTCCCCCTTTGTTGTATTGTTTATGTAGCTCAGTAGAGATCATTACACTTTTGGGCTTTTCAGTGTTGCAGCAAAGAGTTTTTCTTTAAGGAAAATATATATTTACATGCCTTTGATTTATACATTATGTTACACAAACATAAAAAGACTGCAAATGTGTTTGGTAATGTAATTTCATTACACTGTATCTCAACATAAATAATTGCAGCAAGTACATGCAACTATACAACTGTAAACACATTATGCTAAGGAGAAACCAACTGACTCCATATTTAATTCACACTTTTATTTTCTTTGTCTTAAATTGAACTAACTCAACTCAAGTGCTTTTAAGGTGTTGTAAAGGATATGTGTGGGTGAAAACAAGTCTTTGCATAGTAATCGTCGCTATAGTGTTTAGGGGTCTCCCCGTCTCTCCAGCCCAGATGGGAAACCCCTGTTACTGAACAAACAATCTTATTGCAACGATTACTATCACAATGTAGAGCAATTAACTCTTATTTCAACAAGAACATATCACTTACAAAACACTTAACAGAAATTAGTGATTGCTGTTCTGTCCCTGATTGGGGTTGCTGACTCCTTAAAGGTAGACTAGAGACCATCCTCTCCACCAGCCCCAGCAGATAAGAGGTCGACTGCTGCATCTGTTGCAGCATCCTCTCATCTCTCTCCTCAGCCCTTTCATCCGCTCTCTGCAGATAGTCAAGGACATCCTCTTGCATTTTTCTGAGTTAAAGGTCAGCATTGGTTTACAATAATTGAATGAATGAATGCAGAGATAATTGCATTCTTGACTACGTGTGGTAAACAATCCATCCTTAATATCCAATAGGAGGGGGACTTAAATCTAATGGTTACAATACACAACAACCCTGGACAAAATAGAAGGATATGCCCAGCGTACTTACTCCCTTTTTTTGTTTAACTGATCTCTGTTCAGAGATGTCTCCGGAAGCAGAAGCAGCAGAGGTATCAGGTCTGCTAGTGGAGGTGTCTTCACTGATGCTGGACAATTTTAACGGCAATATAAGAGCACAACAATATTAATGCTTATTATGTCACACATGAGGTGCATGGCCAGTATATGAACAGATGGGAATTGTGTGCATTATTAAAGTTGATGGTAAGGTCACTATGCATGTAATCTCTCAAGAACATATTCTGCTCTGCGTTTGAATCTGTCGGGGGGTTCGTCATATCGCGTACGCACTGGCCTACAAGTGGGCGTGCCTTCAGATCAGGAAGCAGGCCGCGCTTTACCAAATCAAATGTAGTGGCCGGGATTGAAAGCTGTACAGTGTACACTGTACAATGTACAGTGGAGAATTTGTATGGATAATGGTATTGTATGTCGTTCATGCTATTCATATGGGTACCCTGTACTCTGGGTACCCATATGTACAGTAAATGAACGACATACAATACAATTACCTATACAAAATCTCCAAATGTTGTCTCAAACTGTTACAAAAAGAAAACATAACAGCCAACCTACCGTCATCATTCGGTGTTGACAATATGGATAGGGATCCAGGGTTGGACTCATTCAGCATTGCTGTCGCGGAATTCAGTGACCCAGTCAGCTAGTTTGCAGGTCTGTGTCCCAATGCGGCGTCAACAGTATCATAATATGGAAACACATCAGCCGTATCATTTCCCGCTCCACTTTTGGACAACTCTGTCTTTGCGTCTCGGTATTCCGATTTAAGTTTCTTGAGTTTGTTGATGATTTGGTCTGCCGTTCGATTGAAGCCAGCTTTCGCCAACTCTTCAACTAGTTCTGCATATAGTTTGCTCTTTCTTGTGGTAGTTTCTAACTTCTTTTGTCTTTTGATTTTGCCATTGTTTGTTTACACATGTCTTCACCGTCCGACTTCCAGATGAACCATTTTTTGTGGTTTTGTGGTGGTTCCCTTTTCGAACAAACTTTAAGTGCTCGGAACTGGTTCAACATTTGGCAGTGGAAAAATAACCGAAACTGGTTCAACCCTAGCGGAAAAGGGGCCAGTGTAAGGAGAGAGGAAATGAATACATGTTGGAGAAGTGACATCTCAGCTCCTCTGAAGTGTCATGTTAAGCCACATCCATTTCGTGACTCCATCCATTCAGCTGTACGGATGGAGTCATTAACATCATGCTGTTCAGCTTGGAACATCTTCCTGGAAGCATGCCTCGCTCATAGTTCCTCAGAGATGCCTCCTAATCCTTTCTCCTATAACTTTGGAGCAGGAATAAAAGACCTGGCATGGCCGTCACACCACTTGAAATCCTGGTTCAAGTGAGGATAGAGGAGTGAGGAAATATCAGGCAATATAATAGAAATAATTCCTAATGCTCTCATCATTGAAGCATAACACAAGAGACCTGCCGACGTGGTTTGAACGGACCAACACTGACTTCAGTGGACGCGTGCGGAAAAAATGTTTTTTTTTTTGCGTATTTTGTTAGTTTCTTTTCGGTTTTTGGTAACTTTATTTCGGTTTTAGGGTTAGGGTTAGGTTAGGGTTATGTTATTTCATTCTTATTTTTAGCCTAAATAATGCTGCGCACATATATTATATCTCTGCTGTCCGGCAGGAACCAGCTAACTCCAAAATGTTCATTTTTCAGGAAATGAAAAAAGGAGGTTAAGAGGTTTTGTTCATCATTGATAAGAACAGATGAATGGAACTCCAAGCTCACAATGAGGTTGGAGGTCAAAAGGGGGTGGAGCCTTGAGTCAGCAAAACCAGCTAACTCCGATGGAGTTAGCTGGTTTAGCAGAGAATTTGAGGATCCAATGGAGTTAGCTGGTTTTGTCAGAAGCGCTTTTTAATGCTTTTCATTGGTTCAATATTTTTTTTACCAACACAGAGATGTAAAGGGTGTTCAATGGCCCTGATTTATGGGAGAAAAAAATTGAGCAACGATATATAATTTGCACAATTCCCAGAATTTCTCAGCATCACATTTGGGAAGGCTTAGCCTACCCTAGCCTTCGTTACCCGCCGCCTATGCTCCTATAATCTTTCTTTTTGCAGAACAAAACCATCAGTGATGGAAGAAGTACTCACATGTTTTACTTAGGTAAAAGGATCAATACTGCAATGTAGAAATACTCTGTTACAAGCAAAATTCCAGTATTAAAAATGTACTTGAGTAAAAGTACAAAAGTACTGGCATCAGCATATTCTTAAAGTAGCCTACCAAACGTAAAAGTAGTCATTCATTGTGCAGAATGTCCCATTTCACAAGTTCAAAATGTATAAAATATATCTTGAAAATAGCAGATCTACAAGCTTACAATGCGTCGCATTGTGACACATGGTGAGCCTGTAGATCGGCTATTTTAAAATGTCTGTAATATATATGAGGTCATATATATATATTAGGTGGTTAATGTATGTTTTGTGATAATAATCTAAATCTGCAAAGTAACTATAGTAACTAAAGCTGTCAAATAATTGTAAGTTTCTTTACACCACTGAAAATCTAAAAACACTTCTAACTTCACCAATCTGTTCTTCCCCCTGGTCGGGAAGTGTGACTTGCCGAACATCAGTAAGGCACTGCCCATGTTGTTTGCTCTGCAATAACATCATTTTGATCTTGGCTTACCGAAAGCTGAAACTACGTTATAGTGGAGTATGCTGCAGCCTTTAGAGCCCCTCCTAACAAGGCTAAAAAGCTGATGTCCAACTTAACATGACGTTTGTCAGTAGCCTATATTTAAAATTGTATTATTCTGGACGGAAGGAAGTGTGGGATTAAGCACACATTATTTATCTTTTTAATGTTTGTGCTTGGTGTCTCTTGGGGTGGCAGAGAGAGCAGAGTACCACGCCATATCCCACCCTACCCAAACCTTCCCCCGACGCCTGGCACCAGACTACAGCAGGATGGGGGTAGATGCCACCCTGGCACCAGACTACAACAGGATCGGGGTAGATGCCACCCTGGCACCAGACTACAACAGGATGGGGGTAGATGCCACCCTGGCACCAGACTACAACAGGATGGGCGTAGATGCCACCCTGGCATCAGACTACAACAGGATGGGGGTAGATGCCACCCTGGCACCAGACTACAACAGGATGGGGGCAGATGCCACCCTGGCACCAGACTACAACAGGATGGGGGTAGATGCCACCCTGGCACCAGACTACACCAGGATGGGGGTAGATGCCACCCTGGCACCAGAATACAGTATGATGGGGGTAGATGCCACCCTGGGCAGAAGAGAGAAGAGTCTCTTCACGCCTCACCACAAAACTACAGGGGTGTTTGGCCATGCAGGAGGCAGGATGGTGATACCCAACACAGGTGAGTCTAATTTAATCTGAATTCCAAGACTCAAATTTCCGTCATTTTACGCCACGTAACGTCAGTGTCCGAACGTAAATCCTTGTGGTTTGTTAATTAGCAGAGTTAAACCTAGTGGTATTCAGGCCACATATTTAAAGACCTCCATGTGAGTTATGTGAAGTCCACAAGATGGTCACATATTTCGGCAGGTCACCAATTTCACCGTAACACCGCCATGCTGGAGGACAGATGACATTCTAAATCAATGCTCATGATTGATTGAACTGTAACTGTACAAATGGTAGCAGGTGTTTGTTGGACAAAAAAGTTGTTACCAAGACCATGCAGCTATTGTTTGCAGTTTTTCCTCAAATATGAATGAGAAAAAAATTACAAACACAATCTCACTTTTTATTTTACTTTTTTATAAGTAGAACAAGCTGATAATAATGTCTTGGCTGAGGTCGTGCATTATCGCATTGTACATGACCACTTTATTAGCACTTCTGATTGTTTTAGAAAACCGCACAGACACCACAAACTTCAGAGGAAGAGGAAGACGAGGAGGGGCAGGAGGAAGCGGACACTTCACTCAACACCATTCGGACGACCGGGACCGGCTACGGGAACGCAGCACCGGACCGACACAGGGAACCAGACGGTGATAAATATATCAGGTACAATTCTTTCTGATGCCTGCATGTCTGTTCTATCGAAAGGACTATCTTTTGCCCCAACATATACCGCAAATGAATTTAAAACAAAAGTTGAATTGTTCAAGTTCTATAGGAATCTACCTTTAAAAGTATCTCACAGTTCTCACCAGAAAATAATAAAGGTTATAATAATAATAATAATAATAATAATAATAATAATAATACAAAACAAAAAAAAAACTGAGCAGGCTACAGTATATAGCCTTCAGCCCTTTTCAAGCCCAAATCAACGTTCTTTTCAGTCAACAACAATGCTTGTTGGAACGCATTTACAAAAAAACTAACGCATGATGTGGAAACACTTTTTCAGGATGGGACCAGAAGACAACGGAAATTCAACCCTACAAAGGAGGAGAACCAGGCTATTCTAGGACTTCAGAACAACAACAACTTGGTGGTTAAGATGGCTGACAAGGGACAGCGCCACAGTGATTTGGGGTAAGGGTTAATATATTCAAGAGACTTTACGGCAACTAAATAATCTGGAAAACATGAACTCTGAGCGTAAACAACTACTTGACACTGCTAAAGATGAAAAATGGATTACTGATAAAGAATATGACTTGTTATTGCAAAAAAGCCCTAGGTTGGAATCATTCTACATGCTACCCAAAATCCACAGAGACAATGTCAATCCACCAGGCAGACCTATCATTAGTGGTAATGAACCCTTGTCTGAACCATCTTCTAAATTCTTTGTTTACTTCATTAAACTTTTCATTTCCACCTTACCTGCCTTCAAGACACTACACATGTTTTGTTTTTAAACTGAATGACCTACAAAATATTAGCGATGCTTTTTTAGTCACTATGGACATTGGATGTTGAATCTCTATACATAAACATTGTTCACAGGCACTAAGACACTATTTACAGCAAAGATCTGAGGAGCGACTTCATTGTGTCACTGAAACAATGTATTTCTATTTCAGGATCAACTTTACAGACAAGAGAAAGGGACGGCCATGGGTGCAGCCTATGCCCCCGGCTATGCAGGACTCTTCTTGGGCCTATGGGGGGAACAATTCAACTACTCATCTATTCATCAACTAATGATAATCTTAGACTGAGCTTGGAATCGAGCAAAATATGAGGATGTCAAAGGATGCCAATGACATATGACGTATACACACATCTATCTTCAGGAAAAGTAGTGACCGCAATAGTATCCTACGGGCAGACAGCTTCCATCCCTCTAGTGTCATCTCCAACATACCTTTTGGACAGTTTCAGAGACTACGGAGAATATGTGACTTTGACCAACAAGCCATCAACATGTAACAGAGGTTTACACAGAGGAGTTATAAAAGTGACACACTGAATCATACTTATGTCGAAGTTAAATCTTTAGAAAGGAGAAGGCTCTTTCAAAAAAGTGCCCGTCCTTCCGAATCCGGACAGATTTATCTTACAACCCAGTACAGTACATTTGCCCATAATAATCAAAAGGAATCGGTGCATTATACAAAGTGATCCTGATTTAAAACCTGTGTTTCCCCGTCTTTTTCTTTCAGACGTGCTCTCAACGACAAACTTGTAAGGAGCTATCTAGTCTCACGAGCCAGACTGTTGCCTTCCACCATTTTCAAATGCAACGACGGTGCTGAAAAAGATTAGAGGATAAAGTGGATGCTTCCTCCCCGCTTCCGTTTTGTCTTTGCAGTCGTAAAAATGTGTCCTAATACAAATCAAAATAATCGAAGCATACATAGCTTGCTGCTTATTAGAAATGGAAATTCTAAAATAAAATGTAAAGATATTTTAAAATATATTTTCATGAATGGAAATGACAAACAGATGACAGCTTCCGTTCTCGGATTTCGGGAGGTGTAGTTCTAGGCTCTA
Organism: Gymnoscopelus braueri; assembly: GCF_963280865.1. Lineage (NCBI taxonomy): Eukaryota > Metazoa > Chordata > Actinopteri > Myctophiformes > Myctophidae > Gymnoscopelus > Gymnoscopelus braueri. The sequence goes on along the minus strand of NC_137620.1, from coordinate 1,165,970 downwards.
TATAGCATTCGGAGATTGTGGAATAGTTGTCTGGCTATGCGAGACTAGGCGCTATCTATCAAATTAAAACATATCTACATGTGTGACGCTGTACTATGATCAAGTTGGCCGTTAATTTATGAAAAAACACAACAAGTTTAGAGATAAGAGGTTTCTGCCCAACAGCAACGATATATAGCTAAAATAAAAAATTACACAGATGCTTTCCCGGTATTAATGGTCTAAAGCGACAACATTCCCTGGTCTCAATGATGACATTGACTTCTCCCCATTTCTCTAATAGCAGGCTACTCAGCCAGTATGTTGTCATGCTATTGATGCTATGTGGATCCTATATACTGTGGTTCTAGTTTCCCCATTTGGGTTCTGTGTTCCAACCTGATGTATTGTATTTTATTGTTTTCTATTTGGTATGTAATGTGTAACCACGCATGGGTTAAGGTGCATTCTGTTCTGATTGTTAAGTGGTGATCTCATGTGAAGATGACTGTGGGCGCTATTCAATGATGTGTGACACTGTCATTACTAGTGGACCCTGAAGAAGGCCTCCGGCCAAAACGTGTTGGTCACCTGTGCGTTTTTTATCTCCTTGCTATGGATTAATAAAATATTTTCTATTTGAACTGAACAGAGCTGCCTTGGACCTTCTTTAAAGACGGGGTGCCGTGATTCTCAGTGATTTCCCCCCCCCTAAAACAAAATCATCAGGTATTATGGTTATACTAGGAGGAAGATTTTTTTCAAAAAAGTGTACAGAAATTGTTAAAATTATTTTTATGTGGACACGCCTCCAGTTCATTAACACATCCACCGCCAGAGGTTAATCTCATAATGTACTCACCAGTGCCAAGGTGTTTTTGTTGTTTTTTTGTTTTTTTCATGTCGCCATAGATCTTGTTAAAATCCTTAAGATTGAGCCGTGAACGGTCTGTTTACATCCGCGAGATCTCCCTGTATCTCCCAGTGAAAACCACGTGTCAAACGGGGCATCCATGTTTGAGTTAGAGCGGATTACGTTAAACAGTGAAATGCGAGGAGAAAAAACTACAGGAAGAGAATTGAGTTTCAGTTTCGTCTGTAGAATGGGAGCGGGCGTGATCGTCGAAACCGGATCCCAAATAATTCTATTTCCTGTCATCAAACCGGAAACGGAAGTGGATCAAAAAAAATCCGAAAGTGCACCCGGACCGCGCATGCGCGAAAAGACCGCAGCCCGTAGGACTACGGGCTCGGCGCTTAACCGTTGGATTTAACGGCCCGTAGAACTACGGGCCCGGCGGTAAAGGTGTTAAGTATACCTGGTTCTCACCTTAGCACCTCCTCCACCACCTTAGCACCACCCACCTGTCCTAGTCCCTCTTCCTCCTTATGCCCACACCTGTTGTGTTATGATAATGAGGGGGAGGGTACAAATTTACTATGTCACTAAAGGGCTGTTTTTCTATTGGCACGTTTGACCCTCAAGGTTTCAGCCTCCAGGTACAAACTCAAAATAGTCAGAGAAGACATAAAACACCATAAAAACACCACCAGGGGGCTTAAAGTTCTATCAACCTCATATACACATGAAAAACAGAACAAGTGCAAAACCATGGCACCACCTCTTTAAGTTAACAAGTTTTATAACAACGTCTTATAACATAGGCTACAAGCAATACATCATTTGACTTGTTTGTTTTATGTGTTGACAAATGTTGGGCACATACATATTTTATTTGAGGTTTGGCATTAATGTAATTGAGTTTGCATGAAGAATAAGGCATTCTAATGACATTCGCAAGCTTTGATCCCATGTACAGTAAGTCAGCCTCGAAGTAGATGTGAGAACGAGCAGACCTCCCGTAAAATTAACCGACAAATAAAGATTAATGAATCAGACTTGTAACGTGGGAAGTTGCATACTGCCATATGTGGCGACTGCCAATTATAGCAGAGACAGCACAATACTTTGCCAGCCTTTTTGCCTCCTTTTTTGGCATCCCAAGTTATTGAAAGCCTCTAACAACCAGTCCGTATGTCCTAGGCTGCCAAATATAAAAACAAATATAGCTGCAAGCTGTGATACAGGGGCCAAGGAATGCAACAGGAAATGTGGAACATGCAATATATGCAACAAGCCATAGAAACAGAATGGATTGAACTTTAGAGAATGGAGCCTGTACATTTAACAAATGATAATTCTAAAAAGCTGAGGGATTGTGGATATTGTATCTCTTTATTGTGTTGCTTATAATGCAGATTTCAATCTTGTGATACATTGTATGTCTCCTCGGAACTGAAAATAGCCGATCTACAAGCTCACAACGCGTTACTATCCGAAAACGCGTTGTATATCGGCTATTTTCACAAGGAAATACATCATACATTGAAAATAAATACCTAAAAGTAGCATTTCATGTTATCTTTAAAAAGTGTGCATGCATTATTTAATACGAGACGTGGCATTAATAATGAATGGTATTAACACATGTTTCAATACATAACTGATACATTGTGACAATGATGATTTCACTACACAACTCTTTCACACATCCAACGGAAAGTGTCAGAACATGCATCGTCCCACCATCCTCTAACAGACTCTGTACGATAATAGTCCACACAGTCATGGTTTCCTCTGTAGTTATAAGGCGCACCAGGTCCCCAGAACCTGTAGAAGTAAAGAATATCTCATTCATTACAATACATTTACAACAATGATTAATTTTCTCTCTACATTTTTAGTTTAGCAGGGGAGCAGTATGGGTTAGCGGCCCAGCCTGTGTCTTCTGTGAGGAAGAAGCCCAGCAAATCCACGGTGAGGCCTTTAAGGAGGGCCATTCAAGCAAGCCGCAAGTGGAGCCTGCAGTAACACCAAGGCCCAAAAAACCATCACGTCAGAATGAAATGTTTGGAACGGGGGAGTGTCGTGCAACACTCAGGTCCTGGACCTGGTGAGACGAAGGAGGAGCCCGGCCAGGAGGCCATCCACAGAGCCTAGTCCCTCCACGTACCAGAGCCTCTCCTCCACCCCAGCCCCGGCAGAGTCATTCCAGAGAAGTGGCCATGTGATGGTTTTCTTTATAGTTTATTTAACCTCTTCAACGTCTCGTCTGCACTAACTGTCTGTCTGTCTGTCTGTCTGTGCTCATTATTATTATTAATGAAGGTAAAGTCTTACGTTGGTGAGGTCAGTGGTGTGCCATCCACCCACTTAAAGAATCCTTCCTCTTCTCTGTCAGTCAAACCAATCCACACATCTTCGCGTATGGGAACAACTCTGTCAACAAGGTCCTGGACAGAAAAGCTGCTGGTTACTTGTGACAAATGCATTTTATATATTTTATATATTATATATAAATTATATTTATTATATTTATCCGCTTGATCTATGGGTGTTATTATGTCTGAGTGATATGCAACATCTGATCTACTTGTGCATGTTATTATATACGAGTGATGTCCCGTGTGGGTAACCAAACCTTACCCGCTCAACAAAGAGGGAATCTGCCCTTTAGTAGGGTAATTATTGAACTTAAGAGCTTCAGGCAGGGCTACTTGTCAACCAGTAGGTTGAGTAGGCAGTGTAGTGAGACCACCTCCAACCACTGCACATGTACTGTAACATACTCTACCATACAGATGTGCTAGTTATATTGTATTAACATACTCTACCATGCAGATGTGCTAGTTATAGCACACACTCACACACCTCTTTTTCTTTGCTGTTTATGATGATCAGGTCTGATTGTTTGTCTCTACAGTATTGTCTGCTCTCATCCCAGGTTTTCTTCTCAGTAGATGTAGAGATGTAATAACACACACCACCATCTAATGTAAATCCATCTGATTCTAAAAACAAAAAGAATAAAGTTGTTTTTTGTTATTTTTTCTTTTGCTCAGATTAATGATGAATGATGAACAACATGAAATAACAATGAATAAAAACTGACCACACAGCTTCCATCTTCCTCCCTGTAGCTGTTCAAAACTGGAGTGTATCTGGTCCTTCTCTTCAGTCAGGTTGTTATGGCTGCTCTGTAAAGCCAACAAGATCTGGCTATTCTGTTCAGTGGACTGTAGCTGCTCAAGACTGGACTGTATCTGATTATATCTGTACTGTAAGTAATCATTGTATCCAGTCAGGTTGTTATGGCTGCTCTGTAACTGGTCAAAACTGGTCTGGAGCTGATCTTTCTGTTCGTTCAGATTGTTGTAGCAGGCATGTAACTGGTCTAGATCTTTGATCAGGGTTTCTTTCTCTTTCTTCAATTCAGAATCTGTAAGAAGGAGAATTAATCATAAATCATCCAGCAATACACTGGGTTTTGACCCAGACAATTAAAATGATAGACTGTATAACTCTATGTCTACATATAACATCAATATACTGGGTTTTGACCCAGTCAATTCACATTATAGACTCTATAACTGTATGTCTACATAACATATTATAGACTCTATAACTCGATGTCTACATATAACATCCATATACTGGCTTTCGACCCAGTTTCTCTCTTACCTGAACATCCTCCACTTCTGTCCACCCCCCTCTTAAGTTCATCCTTGTATTCTGAAAAAATACAACATAACATCATAAATATAAATTAAATAGCTCTATATTGTAATAGTAATCATTGCTATAGAGTGTTAGTTCAGTATCGGTGTTAAATAGCTCGATATTGTGATAATCATTGCTATAGAGTGTGTTTTCAGTAACAGTGTTAAATAGCTATTTTCCATAGATAGCTTCATAGACATGTCTGACAGCACTGTCAATGTGTAGCGTTGTGTTGGATTCATGCATATGTATTTTCAGACAGTTAATCACAAACCCTCAATCCTTAGAAAACGTGTACTTTGTCTCCTCTTTTTTTCCCCTACACCAAACCTCTTTGCCGAAAATAGTAGATCTACAAGCATAGATAGCTTCATAGACTTGTTTGACAGCACTGTCAATGTGTAGCGTTGTGTTGGATTCATGCATATGTATTTTCAGACAGTTAATCACAAACCCTCAATCCTTAGAAAACGTGTACTTTGTCTCCTCTTTTTTTCCCCCTACACCAAACCTCTTTGCCAAAAATAGTAGATCTACAAGCCTCACAGCGCGAGGCGTTGTGAGCTGCTTGTAGATCTGCTATGTTCGGCTAATGCTCCCCTCAGAATAGGGATGCTAGGGTTCAAGTGGTTAATGTACAAAAACAAGTTGCAGTAACTCTGAGGACCCCCTAGGTGTCCCGGACAGTTTTTAAGTTGCTTGATTCAGTATTTAGATAGTTATTTATACATTTTTATCAGACATGCCCCCTTCCTATACAAACCCATTGTAACTTCAAACTCCATTTCAACCATGATAGATTCATTGAAAACACCTGTTTCTTGGTTCTGGGGACCGATAATGGCCAGTTTCCCAAAGAGATGCTGCGTACGGACTGCGGGAAACACCATCGTCGTAGGTTCTCAAAAGCACAGCGTTACGTGTCTGCCTAACTAGCTTCGGGAAACAGCACGCACGTACTCCTGGGAGAGGCCATTTCTTCCTCTGCCTAGTGAGAATGTGTGTGCAAAATGTCACAGAAAATTGCATGCTGTGTTGCATAATTTGAGGCAAAGTGTGGAAGCCATTATTTAGCCAATCAGGATGGAATATGAAAAATATGAAAAACCTGTTTCGTTTAATGACTATAGAGATACTGTGTACCGATTTGCGAGACATTTGAAAAAAAGTACGTTCAAATATTTTGTTGTTGCCAAAAGCGGCCTCCTGGTGGCGCTATAATAGGCCCATGTGAAAAATGTGGGGCAGAGGTTCTGAATTGGCATCCAGGGAGTGTGTGTGCACAGTTTCGCTGCGATCAAGCCGACGGAGCCAGAGATTAACTGTCCATGGACGGACGGACAGGGTGCAAAACATACTCTCTCGCCATGCCTTACGGCCTGGCGGAGACAATAAAAGTAGGCCTTTTCAAAAAATTAAAACTAATAATAATAATGATCATGAACATTGTAACAAATGAAAACAATTAAATTGAGTCTTACAAAAAACCTCTAATAACGTAGCTTGTAGATCTGCTATTTTCTGTGTTGTGCGATTAACAGGGTTCAAGCGGTTAAATGTCATTTTGCTTACCTGCATTATGCTGGTTGATGCGCAGCCCCAAGTGAACCAGAGTCCCGGCCTCACAAAGACCGAGGAGCAAAAACAGCAAAGCACCGCAAGCCCTCATCCTGAAACTGAGAGTGACTTAGCACAAACCTAAACTCACTGACTAGTGACCCAGCAGCTGTCTTATACTCATCACCTCCAAAAGGAAGCAGCCCCTCTCAAAGCATTGCTCGCTTACCCCCTACAGAGGGTTGAAGGGTGGGGTTAGGGAGGGGGTCAGATCTGCCCACTGCCTGGACGGGGGTCTGTGGGTTATTTTTCCCCAGTATCCCACCCAAAGTGGAGATTCAGGTTTTCAAGAGTCTATCTGCGTGTGTGTGTGTGTGTGTGTGTGTGTGTGTGTGTGTGTGTGTGTGTGTGTGTGTGTGTGTGTGTGTGTGTGTGTGTGTGTGTGTGTGTGTGTGTGTGTGTGTGTGTATCTGCCCACTGCCTGGACGGGGGTCTGTGGGTTATTTTTCCCCAGTATCCCACCCAAAGTGGAGATTCAGGTTTTCAAGAGTCTATCTGTGTGTGTGTGTGTGTGTGTGTGTGTGTGTGTGTGTGTGTGTGTGTGTGTGTGTGTGTGTGTGTGTGTGTGTGTATCTGCCCACTGCCTGGACGGGGGTCTGTGGGTTATTTTTCCCCAGTATCCCACCCAAAGTGGAGATTCAGGTTTTCAAGAGTCTATCTGTGTGTGTGTGTGTGTGTGTGTGTGTGTGTGTGTGTGTGTGTGTGTGTGTGTGTGTGTGTGTGTGTGTGCGTGTGCGTGCGTGCGTGTGTGCGTGCGTGCGTGCGTAGGTGAGCATCAATGGTTGGATGTATTGAAATAAAACTTTTTCTAAAATTTCATGTTTAATATTTAACATGACTTGACATGTCTTTGTACATATAATAATAATGGCCAGGTTTCCCAAACGAAAATGAGCTCATGCGCAGCCTAGAAGGTGCGTAAGAGCCTCCACGCACATGCGCAGTAGCAACCCCGCCACGATCTATCTTCATTAGTGGCAGCTGTGTGTGCTCTACGTGGCATCTAAACTGGCTTCAGGAGGCACCATCGTCGTAGGTTCTCATTACGTGTGTGCTAAAACTACATTCGCGAGACAGCATAGACGTAAAGACCTCCTGGACGAAGTCTACGTAAAGCCGACGTAAACTACGTAGTGCTGTCTGCCGCTACACTGCAGTTTAAACACCCTTTGCGAAAGTGAAATGGATCATAAAAATACCAGAGCCAACTGTCAGATGTCCTGAAGCAGTCCACTCCAAATACAACTTTTGAATAATATATTTATGAATGAAATTACAGTGGTGAGTTGACATCTGCAAGTTAAATAAAACACTAAAGTGTCCCCATTATGCAAGTAAATTAAATATACTTAAAATACCAAAAGTAAAGGTATGCAGAATGTCCCATTTCCCAAATTTAATATGTATTAAAATCTTTTGAAAATAGCAGATCTACAAGCTTGTGAAGCGTTGTGAGCTTGTAGATCTGCTAGTTTCAAAAGATTTTTTAACCATTCATAAAAATGTTGAGCGCAACAGCTGTCACTTTGTGAGAGGAACTGGGGACTTTCATCATAACGTTTAACTATAAAACTTCGAAATTTAGGAAACATGTTTAGCTCAGCATCATTTATATACCTTTAGTTAACTTGCCATATGCTTAATATTTTTATCAGACGATCGGATCATCCGTGAGAGTA
>NC_137620.1:1145634-1153134 GCF_963280865.1 Gymnoscopelus braueri | reverse complement strand
TCGCAGAAAGGTTGTTATTTTGAGAGCGAAATGCCCCACTATATGAACACCTTTGTATATGTTTTATTTTTGATGGTATAATCTTACAATATTACACTCGAGGGTGCCTTTATCTTCAGTGATGCTTGCGGGACGCATTGTGAGGTTGTAGATCTGCTATTTTTAAATAGCCTATGTATGAAATAGGGCTGAAGTGGTTATATGTATGTTTTATAATGTAATCATTTATATCCGCAAAGTAATTAGTAACTAGTTTTCAAATAATTGTAGTGGATTGAAAGTACAATATTTGCCTCTGAGATGTAGTGGAGTAGAAGTAAAAGTATAGACAATTGGAAATACTCCAGTAAATTAAAAGTACCTCAAAATTGTTCTTAAGTACAATACTCGAGTAAATGTAGCCTACTTAGTTACTTTACACCACTGCCTCTCGTGTAATATTCGAGTTACATACCGATAGGGACAGAATAGTAAATCATGTTTTGGTGAGAGCGTTTGCCCCAACTGCCACTCAAAGTGGCTACTGGCCAATCACAGCACGTCCTTGCACAAGCGTATTGACCAATCACAGCGCGTCCTTGCACAGGTGGTATAGGTTTTGGGATGACGCGTCTAAAGCATTGATTGATTGATTGAAATTTTTATTAGGCAAAAGAATGTAAAACAACACAGTTACATTAATAATGCCTAGGGCTGTAGTACTCGAGACCGGTCTCGGTCTCGAGACCGGTCTCGAGACCGCTTTTTGATTTACTCGGTCTTGTCTCGGTCTCACCCATAGTTTGACTCGGTCTTGACTCGGTCTCGCCCATAATTTGACTCGGTCTTGACTCGGACTCGGACTAAGGGACTCGGGACTCTACCCCCACCGAGTCCACTCGAGTCCAAGACCAAGTCACTACAATGCAATGAAATAATTTTATTATACCCATATTATGAGGAGCCCATTCACATTAACATTATAAGAGAGCTGTCTGGCGCTTATGGACAGCTTTCTTGGAGCACATCATCTTGCAGCAGTTGACAGCGCAGCAGCAGCAGAACACCAGCAGTCCTGTCCCTCTAGTTTATATTCTTTTAAAATTATATCCACGAACAGGTGTTTATTTATTTATTGTGTGTTCACTGTGTAGCCTGTGGTTGTTTTAATCATCAGTCTCTAATCATCTAAAGATGAATAGAGACTGCTTTCAGTAAGGTTTCCTTGCGCACATTATACTGTGTGCAGTAAATATATCAGTCCAAGCAGCAAAACTAAAAACATTAATTAACATTAGATCCTGACCGATGCTGTCGTCGGCTTGTCTGGAGATATACCTACATGTAATGTACAAATCACTTAAATGATCTATTCTCTTGTAAGTTGTACCACATTGTGCGTAATTGCGCACAGGGAGACTGACCTCTTTCTGCTTTTCATATTAAGATCAATTCTATTTCTATAATTCTATCAATCCTATTATTTATTTCATACAATAAAACAATAAGTAGGCCTACATCCAGAAACATTTTCACCATGAATATAAAAGCATCAACCTGTATGCATGAGGCAAATACTCTGTAAAAGTAATTGAGCTGTGTTCAAACTGTTACTTGAGTAAAAGTATTGGCTTCAAAATATACTTAAAGTACCAAAAGTGAAAGTACTAAAATATTTGAAAATAGCCGATCTACAAGCTCACAATTGTGAGCTTGTAGATCTGCTATTTTTTTATAGTCTACTCTATGGTATAAAATATGGCCAAAGTGGTTAATATATTTTTATTATGTAATAATTTATATCTGCTGCAAACTACGTTTTCAAATAATTGTAGTCGAGTAAAAGTACAATATTTGCCTCTGATATGAGTAGAAGTAAAAGTATTGAAAATTGGAAATAATCCAGTAGTAAAAAAAAATACCTCAACATTGTACTTAAGTTGTACAGTACTTGAGTAAATGTACTTAATTACTTTATTTTACACCATTGGATGAGATTTAAAAGTGCCATGTACATTTATTTACACATAGTGACAATACACATTTTCACACATTATGCATACTTATTGAATAGAGCTCATTGTAGTAGGCCAGGCATACCTAATTTTGAGCTTTTCCAAAGTCAGAAACATATAATTGCAGTGTTTCAGATCAAGATTGTTTTCTGTAAAAAAAAAAAAAAAAAAATCTGGTCTCGGTCTTGACTCGGTCTCGCCCCCCGTCGGTCTCGGTCTTGACTCGGACTCGACCCCCTCCCTGGCCTCCCGGACTCGGTCTTGACTCGGACTCGCCCCCCCTCGGACTTGGTACTGACTTGGACTCGCTTTAGGTGGTCTCGACTACAGCCCTTTTGTCTAAAAGGCCCGGCCAAAAAAGTCCTTGCGGACTTGTTTCCGTTGGGGTCCTTGAGTTAATTTCATAGACATATATAGTAGCAACCAAACAGTTCAAAAATCAACATGAAAATACAGATAATACAGAAAAAATACCACTATGTACCAAAAAAAGCATTTAAAAAATATATGTACAAAAAAGGGGGGGGGGCATGGAAAAATAAAAATTATATACAAAAAAAGCATGAGGAAATACAAAATATGTACAAAAAAGAGGAGGGGGGGGGGTCGTCTGTCTACAGGGAAACTGGTACTAGCTCCTCTTTCGGCCTCCAGAAAGATGGGTTTTTAGGGCTGTTTTGAATGAGCCCAGCGAACTGCATTTTTTGAGGGATGGGGTTAGACTATTCCATTCCTTGGTGGCTGTGCTATAGAAGGAGAATTTGCCCATGTTTGTTTTATGGGTGGGTGGTACCAGATTGTTGTTTACGCTCCCTCTAGTTTCGTGGCCATGGGTGTCACTAACTTTTTCGAGGTATTTATACAGATATGCGGGTATAGGGGGCATATCGGGCAAATCTGCATTTACAATTTTGAAGACCAGACCCATTTTTAGTTGTTTAACCCTGTCTTCCACCCTGAGCCAGCCTAGGCTGGCAAAGTGAGTGGGAGAGAGGTGGGTCATGGGCCCCAGTCCGAGAAGTAGTCGGATCAGTTTGTTTTGGGAGGTTTGAAGCTTAGTCTTCAGTGACACTGAGGTGTAGGAGTACCAAGAGGAGCTAGCATAGTCAAAAAGAGGCTGAATCAGGGCCCCTGAGAGGGTCCTGAGGGCCTGAGGGTTGACAAAAAAGGAAACTCTGCCCATAAATCTGGTTCTCTGGTTTACTCCTTTGACCACCTTTGCTGCCATGCTTTCACCTGTCAGGTATTTGTCAAGAATACATCCCAAATAGGTAATCTCTTCTTTGCTAGTGATGATTGTGTCATCGACTTTGACCTTGAAGTCAACTACCTTCATTTTACTGAGGGAATGTTTGGTCCCAAATAGGATGGATTCAGTTTTCCCAAGGTGTAGAGACAGTTTGTATACATACATGGGCAACTGGCGGGCCGGGGGCCACATGCGGCCCCCACCTTCACTTAATGCGGCCCGCAGGTTCATATCGGAATACTGATATATTATTGATTTCAGCTGTTACAATTCCAAACATGCAAACATGACCCGCTTTAATTACTTTAGTCTATATTAGTAGCTTAATGACTAGTATTAATATTCTATTGTCTTTTTTATGTCCAATGTATTTGTATTTAAGTTAACATAAAATGCATTTGAAATTAAATAAAAACATTCAGGTTTCCGATTAAGAAATAGCAAAAGAAAAATCAGGATTCCAATTCCAAAATAGCAAAAATAGCCGATCACAACACGTCGCGGTGCCACTCGTTTTGAGCTTGTAGATCTGCTATTTTTGCTACGTTTGTGTTATAGAATGGCGAAGTACGGCATTCATTTACGAATTAAAGTTAAGATACGGATATAAGAGGTGTCTACCCGACAGTATATGCAATGTGGCCCTCTGGAGTGAGTGTGGAAATATAGTGGCCCTCTCCATCATCATTTCAGTTTCACCTGGAATCAAATAGTCATTTCACCACAGGGCACCGGGAGCGTCTGAGAAAAGATAGAGATCAAAGGTCATGCCTCAGGGCTGTGTTGCAGCGTTGGGTCTAAAGACTCCCCCCAATCTAGCAGTCAGACTCTCAACCCTGCAGCTCTCTGCTCGGCTCTGATAAGACCTGATGCTGTTTACTTCTCCGGATGGATCCAAACAGATGTCAGTCAAACCCCACCTATCTTCCTGACAGCCGCATGCAGAGAACCAAGGAGAAATGGAACCTTTTGTTTCTTATTCAAACTCAGACGCAATCTACATGTTTTATTCATTTAACCTTAATGTATATACGTAGGCAATCTACGTAAGATACACAATTGGGAACAACCAGCCCTGTGTGGGATAGATTCAGGTGGACAGCAGAGTTCCTATCGTCCCTCTGGACTCCATTATAGTTAGTAGTGGTGGAGGAAGTACTCAACACCAGTACCTGAGTCAGAGTATTACTCAACTACAAGTGAAAGTTGCTCAGTCAAATTTGCACTTGAGTTAAAGTACTTGGAGTACTTGCCTTTAAAAATACTCAAGTATTCTAAAGTAAAGTATTTTTTCTTGTTAATATCAATTCATTAACGTATTGAAATCTCGAAAGTTAGTAGGCTACAGTTACTCAAACAATACGTGCAGTATTCAAGTAAATATATTTTTATTAAAGATATTTATGGGTATTTTCTGCCTTTATTTGGATAGCACAGTGAAAAAATATATTTTTATTTCTATTTATTTTTGATATTTTCGCTCCTGTTTTAGGATTATTACGGTCATTTCCGGGTGCGCGGCCCAATTATTAGTTACGTTCATGTTTGGGCTGGGATGCTTTCCAGCAGGGGCCTCAGTGCGGCTGCAGAGTTCATGTGCAGGGCTGGGCTGAAACAGTGAAACGCTCCCCCCAAAAGTACTCATTGTGCAGAATGTCCCGTCAAAATTTATAAAAAATCTCTTGAAAATAGCCAATCTACAAGCTCACAATGTGTCGCATTGCGACTCATTGTGAGCTTGTAGATCTGCTATTTTCAAATGGCCAAAATATGTATAGGGCTGAAGAGGTTAATGTATGTTTTGTAATAATACAAATCTACAAAATAACTAGTAACTAAAGTTTGCATTTAATTGTAGTGAAGTAAAAGTACAATATTTGCCTCTGAGACGAGTAGAAGTAGAAGTATAGAATCATGGAAAAACTGAAAGTTAAAAAATACCTCAAAATCGCACTCAAGTACAGTACTTGAGTACATGTACTTAGTTACTTCCCACCCGTGCTTATAAGCCCCCATCAAGTCATGCAGCTTACATGCTGTGTGCTAAAGCCTGTGCGCCATTAGTCTTATCTCTTTAACCCTTTTAGACTGGTAACACATCTGTGTCATTTTTAGATTTCTTTGGCTATTAAAATAGCAGATATACAAGCTCATAGCGCGGCACCGAGTGCCGCGCTATGAGCTGCTAGATCTGCTATTTTTGTGAAAATCGTGAAAATGTGTGTAAATCTTTGATTATATGTATTTTTAAAGCGAACATTTTTACCTCAAATCTTTGCTTCTGGGGAAAAAAAACGTATGTTGCTATAATCAGTTGTTCTCGTCAAGGGCCCCAAAATGATACGTATTTGGGCGCGGAACCCCATCTCAAAATATGTTGTTCCAGCCAGGGACCCCCCAGAAGCAAAGATTTGAGTTAAAGATTTTTGCTTTAAAAATATATATGTATTCAGATTCAAGATTTGCACAAATATTCACCATCTTTTTTTTTTTTACTTTATGTTTATTTAGCATTTAGACAATTTAGACAATTAGACAGGGGAAGAACATTGTTTCATCATACCATTTTTGTTAGTTTTTTCCCAGAGAAGACATAATTTCATCATGTTTGTTTTTTCCCCCCGTTTATTCACGATCTTAAAAAAAAATAGCAGATCTACAAGCTCATGAACTTGTAGATCTCCTATTTTTGAACAGCCCAAAGAAATCTAAAATGACATTATGCTTTCCCGGTCTGAATGGGTTAATCCTCCTAGCTCTATGTGTGTGCGTGCCAGCTAGGAAATGGGCATCATATCAATGTATGTGTGTGTGTGCGAGTACTGCCAACTGGGCGAGGAGCATCAATGTGTGCCAACAGGGCAGGGGGGTAGCCACTATGATTCATTGTGCTGCCTTTGGGTTTGCCTTTTATGTAATTATTAGGCGAGGTCCGACCCATCTATTGTTTGAATGGTTTTCAGCCGTCAGTTTAAAACTAACAGCTTTATGCTACAGTGGATGTTTTGTTACTTTCAATGCACTCCAATTATTACAGTGATGCAGTATTTGCATAATAGTCGCTGTCGGTCTGAAACCTGTTTATGTCCAAAACGGTTGCTTAAACTTTTCAGGAAATGGAAAAAAGAAATAATAACAGAACCTGAGTTCCAATGGATCCAATGTAGTTATTATTTAGTCTCAAGCTCTTGTTAATACATTTCTTTCGTAAAATATTTATGAAACCCACATACACACGTAACCACTTGGTGTCCTTGTTTTGGACAGGTCATTACAGGCGGAAATGTTCAAATAATAATATAAACTGTTGGGCACACACACACACGACTACAAAATAGTTAATATATGAAAGAAAAACATATGGAGAAACAGCGACTATTTGCATATTGTAATGAATGTGATGTTGCACAGCTGCATCACAGGCTCCAGCTATTTCAATGGCTTACACTTAATTGTAATTACTCATTTTGATTTTGCGTGCGTGCGCACATGCATGCCTGCGTGCGCACTTGCATGCGTGTGTGCGTGCGTGCGTGCGTGCGTGCCTGCCTGCGTGCGTGCGTGCGTGCGTGCATGGGTGGCGTAAATCCTTTTATTTCAGTCCATAAATAGGCCAAATTATCATTAATATTACAGCTGTTGTTAAAAAATATGGACATTTTATTTGCTTCTTCTCCACCTCTGTGTCTGCTGTGAGATTATGAGTTGACTTTTTCTGTCGGGAGCTGGCTGCCTGAGCTAATCCCCGCCTACTCAGATCATGCTGTGCCCTGATTGGCTGAAGGCTAGTTGTTTCAAAGTTCAGGTAAGGGGAGTCGAGAAGCACGCTTTTTGCTGTCCCGCTTCATGGCGCTAATATAAATATTCAAACGCTCATTCGCATAGAGATCACATTAAAATCAATGTCAGTGTTTTGCGCCACGCCAGGCGCTCTGAATTGGGCTTTTAACAAGCCTATACTCCAGTTGATGCATGGAAGGGCTGAACACATCTCAAAGTTTCTTCCTGAAGTGTAACACCTCTACGCTTTCTAACTCTGTACTTTTAAAAAGATGATGGATTTTAAAACAAGTTTTCTAACAGTGATCAAGGGATTTCATTGCTCATAAAGTAGAATAGCTCTAGAAGCCACAGCCGTAACTTCTCTCTCTCTCTCTCTCTCTCTCTCTCTCTCTCTCTCTCTCTCTCTCCTCCTCACAGCTAAACTCTTTCAATAAAACGCTGCCTCTGAACATCTCTTCATCTCTGCCTCCTAGA